>NW_010972920.1:5903042-5956954 GCF_000737465.1 Haliaeetus leucocephalus
GCGCGGCGGCCGGCAGGGAGAGGGGCCCGGGGCCCGCGGCCTCGCACGACAGCCAGCGCCGTGGAGCCGCCACCATTGCGACCTAACGCGACGGGGAAGACGCACATTGCCCCTCCCCGCCGCGGCGGCCGGGAGCGCTGACCGCGCCGGTGAAGGGTGTTCAGAAACGGCAAAGGGCTCGGAAAAAAGCTGACGGCAGGGCTGAAGTGGCGTCCCAGAGGGAAAGATACGGAGCGGCTTGATTAGATCCACTAGAAACCGATACACGCAGTACCTGCAGCTTAGCACTGTTATCATAATTCATTTTTCCTTCTACATGAGGGGTGAAACTCCTCTTTAAACATAGAAATGTCCTAAAAATACGACACTTTTTCTCATATGTGCTTTAAAACCACATTTTTATCTGTGGCTATCTATATATATATGTAAAATTATGCCACCTGAATATCTAGAGCGAAATGCGATACAGGTACTTTACCTGTTTGCATGCTCTAGTTTTAGTTACTATTCAAGTACATTTAAAATACTACCTCAGTTACAGGATAGACTCAATGTTATTCTAATTAACAAAGCAGAAACATGGGAGTAACAGGAGAAAGATGTATTGGTAAAGTGACTGTTCCTTCCAGTCAAAAAACAAACATTCATTGTGGTGCTAAAGTAAAAAGAAGGAACGTAGCAGAGGATTAGCAACCAGAAAACAGTCATCACTCAAAGACAGCTTCACAACTCGTATGCACCTGGAATTCAGGCTTCATAGGCTTTCTTGTCCTTGGAGTGTTTGTTCTACAACCTTAATAAAGCTTTTGAAAGTAGTGAAGTTTTACATGGTGCTAAATCTCAGTAATGGCTATCTCAGACAAGATTGTCAAAAACATTCATTACTATACAAAACAATTCTGAAAAAAACCCCAGTGCCTTTGAAACAGATGTCAAAATGAAGGTACACAGGGGCATCCTTTACAAGAAAGACTCACAAGAAGCCTCAGCAAGCAACACAAAGTGGGCAAGAACAAGTCTTGACCTGCCCATATTTTTGCTATCCAGAGCTGGATTCACGACTGAATAATATAAGCTGGCTTTCTACAGGTTATCAGAGCTTATACTCTTGGATATGTCAGAGAAAATCTAAAACCTTTCAAATCTCTCACGACTGTCTAATCAGAATGGAAAATTTTGTCCACGAGGTGTCAAGCATCAGTTAAACTGGATGTGGTTTTGGCTGCGGAGTATCAGTGACTCTTTCATAAGCAGGACGCAAAACAATGCCTTTCGTCATTGCTGTCCTGTAGTTTCACCAGTTGTCCCTATCTCTTTTGCTGGTTTTATGGACACATACCATTACCTTCAGTTACACAAAATTATTTTGAAATACCATGCCACTGGGGAAAATAACAGCTTTAAGTTTGGACATTCCCTGTTTTGTTGTGGAGACAGGCGGGTCACTGTCCCACCAGTCCTGTTGTGTCTAGCTCATAGCTATTAACAGTAAGCAGCTGTGGATAATTCAGCACTGAAGAACCGTGCACTTACTTGGCTACTGAATACTTACTATCAGATTTCTCGTCCCTGAAATCAGCTCCAGTGAAACTGAAAGATGAGATCAGCAGAAGACAGCAAGGAGAAGCTATAGCGTTGTCAGTTCTTCCCCTTTTTGAGGCCTGCCCAGGGAAGTGGATCAAGGCACCTTTCCTCAAGGACGCCGCTTCGCTTCCATTGTCCTTTAGCCTGGAACACTGAGACAAAAGGCACCCAGCATGTCATGGTCTGAATGTTTTGAAGCTACAAGTAGTATTTCTCTACAGTTTCCACCTATAACATTAAAAGTAATTTAAGGTTTTCAATTTCAGAAATGTGGAAATGTCATTAAAGATTTAAGTGCATTCCTAGTCTGGAAAGTAATTTCATAACAATGAGATTGCAGGATTGCTAAGCTGTTGTCACTTCATTTTAATCAAATCATTTTAATTAAACTGTATCTTAAAATCTGAGAATCAGACTGGTTTCTTCTCTATCATCATCAATAATGAAGATATTGTAGGTTAAATTACATTTCTTAAAAATCAATTTATCCTGAAGTTGTATCTATGCAATGCTGCTGAAAACTTAATGACATTTCATATATTTCAGACATAATTTGGAGTTAGTACTGGTGAAGTAAACAGAAGAATTTGTCTAAATCTACATGCTTTTTTCATCTATATTAAAACATAGCAAATCCCCTGCCGCTAAAATCTCACTTTTTGAAGTTCTCACTACAATTTTTTCTATTAGTTCTGAAACAAAGAACACACATAGTCATCCATCAGCTTGGGAGATTATTGAATAAGAACCAATACAGGCTCTGTAGAAGGCTAACTCAAATCTTTCAGAGACCAACTTTTTTTTTTTTAATTATTATTATCATCATCATCATTTGGGATTGATCTGTTCCCTGAAGTTACTACTAGAGGTCTATAAAAGCCTCTCATGGACAAACTGCAGAACTCAATGTCTCTACCTCATAGCACACTGCGTGCATTAAGACAATGTGTGATTCCAGGAAACCTAAACCCTAACCTAAACTTTTCATTTAGAGGTTGTCCTTAAAATACAGCCTTAGGACAAGCTGCCAGGAAGAATCAGAACAAGACTGTGATGCATTTGAGCTACGGGCCTGTATTTCTCACAATGACAGCTATAGTACAGCTTTCGTAGCAGTTAAGATGGATGGTGTTAACACATGGCTGTGACAAGTGTCTGCAGTTCAGTGCTATATGATTTTTTTTTTTTTAAATCAAAATATATTCTAAACCATGCTCTAGGGGAAGATGTGGGCAATATCGGGTATGTTCTTTAAAGAAAAGCATATTTCATCTCAAGGAATAGTTCATAAACCCCCAAAGATGCTACATTTTAAAAGGTGCTTTTTTTGTTGAAACTTTCTCCTTTTAATTTCATTTGTATGTCCTGCAGACAAAGCAACAGGTTTGCTTTTGCACAACATCACAAGGGTCCTAAAAGCTGTTTACATAAAGAGATTACTTTCTTTTCCTGTCTTGCTTACATATAATCACTAAAATCTTTTGTGTTTTGTCTACTGTGTAAAGACCTATGGAAAACAGTTTACAGTTTAGTGTAAAGCACTTTACAAGCAAAATGGAAATTAATATTTACAAAAGTTGTATTTGTTTAAAATAAAAGCAAAGACTGGTAAAAAAGAAGCAATCAAATTTTGAAGGGATTATGTTTTTCTAAAAAAAAAGCAGTGTGACTGAGGTCAGATTAAAAATGCTACATGAAGAAAAAGGAAAGATGTAATATTTCAGCAAACAGAATACTACTGTAAGAAGAAATACATCAGTTTTGTGACTCAGTTACATTTCTAATAGAAAAAACTAAGCACAATAGAAACATAAATAAGGGTACAACGGAAGTGAATACTGCTATTTTGATTAAGCAATCTCAATGGCAATTAGAAAATATATTGGAGTACACGCTTTAAACACTGCCCTATATAAAATGAAAACACAGACAGTAAAGGGTTTTCAGAATATTGGACTGATGTAGCTGCTGTTATTCAGAGAAAATAATATGGTAATGTTAAAATCCTGGGCATGCATTCACTGCTGTATATATTTTCTCTTAAGTAACCGGTGTTAACAGATACTTCCTACAGTGACTATCCACTATCACCCAGTCCTGTTTCAGCTCAGGCATGGGGCCACAATAAAGGAAGAATTATTTCCTTACCTGGATTTTTGGTTGGGGTTTTTTTTGGTTTGGGTTTTTTTTTCAAGATCAGACACTAATTGAGCAGGTAGTGAGTCAGAGTACCCTGAACCAAAGTTGGGCCTGGCCAGTCAGAGGGGCCACTGGGACGCAATTAGGGATTGCTGAGCACACGGATCATGCAAGTGATTCTCCCTTTTCCCTCCTCCGAAGTACTGACCTCCCAGGCCACAGTGATGGTAAAGGCTGTTCTACCTTTCAGGCTGCTTTCAGCATACCATACACGGAGGCCCTGACGCCTTGCCTCATTAAAGTTTCCAAAATATTTTCAGATGAGAAGGAGTGTAAATCCAATTCATAAACTTGTATTTTGTCTGTCTGAATTAACCTGCAAGTTCATTTAGACTGAATATTACTCTCTATTGCCTGCTGTGAACTGGGCAATTTTGTTGCACTTGTACAGTTGCTGGTAGCTTTTGAACATCTGCATTGTTCCACCCTAGAAATGGCTGCATTTTGTTATACCCTGAAGAAGAGAGGAAGGACTGGGAGCATGTCACTCCTTCCCTACCCCAGCCCTTTCAAACATCACTGGCAACTGTTAAGTCCACAATGATAGACCCTCTTGTCTTCATGGTCCCTAACTCCCGCAAATAGAGGACAAAAATCAACCACCACAGAGGGTGTTCATTGCCTACCTTGGAGAGAGTTGGTAAAGTTTACTGGCACATTTGCAAAGCAAAAAATTGTATTTAGGGAAGAAAAATTATATGGAAGTGAAAGAGCACTTAATGCTATTACTTGCCTAGGAGAGACTGGGTTTTTCAATATCTGCAAACCATGAGGCTCCTCTGCTTACTCTCACCAATTGTTGCTATTTTGGTTTTCTAATGAAATCAACATTCTGGCAACTCAGTCTGGAACATTTACAGGAGATAGATATGGTGTTCTGAGAAAACTGCTGTGATGTTTCAGTTGGGGAATTTCAATTACCTTTTTAAATTAATTTAGTACTGTCTAAGATGCATGAGAGTGGAAGATTTCACTACCAGTTCTTAAAGAAAAAAACCAAAAACTTGATTACCCTCCTGTAATTGCTACATAACAAAATGTAACATAAAAACAAAGATGAAAACTTATTATATCTGATGAATAATGTATGATATATAAAGCACTGTGAATAAAAATTAAGCCATCAGTCTGAGAAAGGGCAGCAGAAAGTTATATGATCCTTTCCGTGTTTGCTTGCTGAATGTATGGAATTTCTCAAACTTAGATATATTTCACTTTTACATTCAAAAGCATCTGAAGTAGCTTTACTTTCATGGGCTTTTGTTTTACATTTCCTGCTTGTGTATAAAATTTCTGATGTGTTAGTGGAGTCTTGCTATAGAAGAGTACTCAAATAAGCTTACTATCATTAAAAAAAAAAGTAACTGTTTGAGTTAACTCTTCATAGCAAACTAGCTATTTAATTGATTTACTCAGTTTTCTCATTGGAAGTCATGGGATGAATTTACAGTGTGTTTTTTCCATTTGTCCAGTTAGTAAGGCAGTTGTATTTCAGCCAGTGCTACTGATCTTTCAACACACTGTGAGCATAGTCCTACTGTTAGTAAGTCGTATTCGTTCCATATTATTGATTGTCTACGGCAACTCATTATTTCCTTTCTCTGATCAGTTGCTATCACAAGCAGGGTAAGTTGGTTTCTATTTGTTAGGACTGACAAATACTCATAACTGTTGAATGAATCTGTTGCATAAGAAAAACAGCTCTTCAAAATCACTCTGAAATTACTTAAGATGCAAATACTTTCATGTTTATTCACACTCACGTTCACTGTGCTTCTGCTTTACACCACCATTAATGCGGAAGTAAAAAATCTAACTGAGCATGGAAAAATAATAGAGGTACTACATACCAGTAAAGCATCTCTGTCATCTTTAAAAATATCAGTATTGATTACAAGAGTATTTTTCAAAATACTGGTTTTGTGCTATTTGGATACCTTTAGTATAAACTAACTGATGCCTTCCCCATCATCAACAAAAATAAACATCAGAATTAAATCAAAGAAAATCAGAATTGAATTTTAAAAAAATCCATCACATTATATCATAGATGCAACAAAGGGATAGGAGATGCAGCTGGCATGAAAATAACGAAGGACAGAAGCAAAATGCTGCATCATGCTTGGTGTCACAGCACGCATACTAGATTTGCTCTGTGGAGGCACAAAAAAAACTTGTTCAGGATTTGCTGACATTGGCAGTTGTCTGGATATCTGGTAGATCCATGCCAACACCAGCTAAAAAGTAGATTATCACCAAGAGCAGAAGCCTGTACCAAAGTCAGAAGGAGCTGAGAAGTCTGGAAACTGGTACCTGGCAAGAAGATGCAGTGCAAGAGGCAAGGATGTAGGATCAGCAGGGGTTAAACTTCAAGGTGTTTTTGGAGGGCAGACTTTTCTAATATAATCTGCTCCATTTGGAAAGGAATTAGTTATCAAAGCGGAGAGTTGGAATTCTTGTTCCTATAGCCAGGAATGAAGATATCTGGATTGCTTTTTAATCTGTTGCAGTTATTTGCATGGGGAGGATAATATTTCATGCAGGGAGGTCCTTGTTGTATCATCTTTGTAGTTACCTTTTCTCTGGTAAAAATCTAAACAGAACCATCCAGATGCAAAGAGCGAGCAATGCTGTTAGCCTTACGCAGACACAACTTGATGTCATAGCAACTTTTTATGCACTGTCCTTTTGCTAGATGCTGTAGTTGAAACCACCAACATCAGACTCGCTGGGGCAGATACTACGCAAAATACTTCACTGTATTTGTAAAGTGAGTTTTAGAAACTGCTTTACAAATCTTACAGCTTATTTTGTAGTACAGAGGAAAGAGGGAAAAACAGGGTACTACAGGATGATTGAAACTATCAAACTACAAATGGAGATTTTCAGAAGTTCAAGCAGATTTCTCAAGGCTACACTGTGTAGCGGCTATTTTCCCTATTTTACAGGCCCAGACCAAAAATTAAATGTGAATTTACAAGTGTAAAAACAGAACCCAAGCTTCCTGAGACTCACGAGCCTTCCAAGTGACAAACAATACCTGCTTTAAACTGCAATGCAAGAATAGTTTATTTTTATGCTGGACTGTGGCCATGCGTTTAATCAGTCATTGAGCTCTTTAAAAGCAACAAGTCAAAGGGAGTTAATCACTTTTATGCCTGCGAACAGGAAACAAAATTTGACAGATGAAATTTGATGCAGGTGAATATTCATCAGAATAATGTTAAATCTTCAGAATTTCTTCAGTTCCACATTAAACCATCATTTCAAAATTTAGTAGACTATTTGGGCCTAATTCATAGCTCAGCTGTTATTAAAATACATACTTTCTAACTGAATATGATATGGTTCCTCTTGATTCATTTCATTGTCGTACATCAGAAGAGAGTTTATCATGGTGTATTTGTTTAGCCCAGTAAGTAGGCATGAAATGTTTGCACTGGGTTCTTTCAGTAGGAAGAGGGGAGATCATAAAAGCTGACTGTCTAAGATGAACAGGTAGATAAAAGGTGTTGTGTTACTTAACCGCCACCTTTAAATGACAATTCAAAGAGCAGGGTGAAGCATTATGGCAGAGGTGAGGAACATAGAACACCTACTTACATTCATGTAGGAAGACATTCAAGACTCAAAAGCTTTTGCGCAGAAGATAAGTTTTGATTCCTGTAGGCTCTATTAAGAAAAATGTGATGCAACATTTCCCTGCCAAAACCAGAAAGAAAATACCACACAAATAGTTTTCTTTTTACTTTAGAATCTTTTATGAGTATTTTCCCAACTACTGAAGCAAAAAAATGTAGTCATCCCATCTCCTGGAAATCAAAATGAAATGGAGATAGACACCTAAGAGTCTCCCCAAGTCCCAAGAGAAAATTAGTTCTTGCTTACTAAAACACAGTGATAAGTAAAAACAGCAGTGGAATGACACCGAGAAACATGAATTCTAGCCCAAACCCTTACTTCAAGATTAACAAGAAGCAGGTAGTTATCCCAGTGACACAAACATTTTTCCCATGTTCACAAATCTTGCAGTGAATGTGTTTTACTTGTTCCTCACAACAAAATCTTGGGGAGCCTTTGTAGCTATTTTGCATATTGATTCTTGGACACATTCCGAAATCCTTGTCTTTTCATGTATCTTAGTGGCCCCTTTCCCAAGACCCTTTGTGTGCTTTCACATCACCTGTATTTCCAAATTGCCTGGCCCATACAAAGGAGTGGGAGAAAGAAAGGAAGCTCCTGTTGTAGTGTGCAGCTGGGACATGGTGGGCCCATGCATGCACACCTGGAATCTCAAAAGACTTTGAGAGTCCAGAAAGAAAAAAAAGTCATCTTCTTTTCAGCCAGTAGTTCAGGAAGGTATTTCCTGAGTATCTGGGACTGGCTGTGGTAAGAACAGGTAGGACAAACACCAAAGAAACATTGGAGTTCTCTTCTCCAAACTCTTGGCTCTTTACTCGACTTATCCATACATTTTTACTCACTGTATTTAAGGTGACAGGTCTTCGGCTACAGAGGGCCTGTGATATGTTGCCACCTACGCATACGCTTAGAGAGCAGATCTTCATTAATCTACATGCTGACATGGTGAATTGTAGAGTTACAGGGGAACTCTCTCTGCATGAATTTTTATTTATCATGTTATCAATCAGTAACACTCAAGGATATCAACTTTGTTTCTGTGTTTTGGAGGAAAGTGGCTTCTTTCACCTATTCTATTTTTTCCACAATAGATCCTAAAACCATAATGATAAAGCCATTACAAGCATCTAGGATGACACCCACTAACATAAGCACTGAGAAATACCTTCCTGGTAGTGGCATGGCAAACTTCACATTTTCAGCCGACTTCAATTATCTTCTTAGTGAACCATATATAAATGCTGGGAGTGTGATCTAACTAACACACCTGTCAAATAACAATGCCTGTTATTAACTGCATATGCAATCAGCTCAGGACTCACAGATACATACTCTAACTTAGTAACAAAAGACATGATTGTGACAGTTGCCAAGTCTACCGTTAAGAAGAACAGAGTTCTTATTCCTTGGCATGAGCTACCTGCATTAATAAACTTGTGTGGCTAGAGTTACCATTACTCACCCTACTAAGAACACAACAGCAGACAAAGAGGTAGGGGCAAGATAAACAGGCAAAAGTTTGACTCTTCCTCAGTGTGTAAAACTTTGTTAACCTTAGCTAAGCTGGCATGGAGGTGAGGTGATTTGTTTCTAGCAGAGAATAGCAGCAAATTACTTTCCCCCTTCAAAAGTAGCTTGGTTGAACGCTGTCCTGCATTACCCCTTACATTTGGCAGATTGCAGACTTACAGTTTTTCAGAACATGTCAGTGCAACCCTTTGTATTTCCACTTAGAGAAAGAATTATCTCAGGTTCTAAAACATGATCTGATTTTTTTATGCTTCTGAGAAAGTGGTTTCTCACACCAGAGTCAGATTCAGTACATTTCTCTGCTTCTTCCACTACACTTCATTTGCCAGTCTTGATGTTGGGGGCAGGGGGGGGAGAAGCAGGACTAGTTCTAAAATTCCAACCCATCACACTGTACCTAGCCTAATAATCCACATTAGAGATTAAAATTTGAAGCCTTTACTTTTACTGGTGAGGAACTGCTCATGCCTCTTACAAGTGTGGGCAGAGCTTTCCCATCTGGCCTTAGAGGTAGCTAATAATTATCTATGACTTGTATTTTTAATTTCTTTTCTCTTCACTAAGAACTTGGTATTACTGGTTTTTAGTACCTTTACCACTCTATACCACTCTGTACTTCCAGTCAGCAAACCCTCTTTAGCTGGCAGTGCACTGCAAAGTTCCTCATGCAATCAAAACATCTGGATTCTATTCATTCCTCTTGTAGGACAAGAGAAATTTGATGGGAAAAAATGAAGAGGAATCAGCTTTAATGAATGTTAGCTGGAGCCATGCATTTGAACCTTCCATCAATATATTTCATTCACTTTATCTGTCATTTTATACCTTTTTTGAAAATTAAATCCTTTCCATGTGGCTCTGTTCCTTGTTGCTTCTAAAGCCAGGAGAACAAAAATGAAGGGTAGGAATTAAGCAGAAATGTATTTTTCTACTTCTGTAAGGTTTAGGGGAAATGATGTTTAGCTTTGCCTTCAAAATTTGCTTTTACCTTATGCAACTACTGAGTTGTACTACTATGAAGAAAGGAATGTTATTAGGCAATGACTGGGGACAATAACATATGCTATGTTGCCTTACATTACCCAGCTTGCAGAAGTCACTTTAAAAAAAATCTAATTTTAAAGGATGTACTAGAAAAGGTGATTTTCACTTCATTTGGAAGAGACTGTGTGTCATGTTTTCTAAGTGGCACGGCTGTGATTTTATCTTTTGTTCCATTAAATTAGCTATGTATTTACAAGTGGGTTTTTTCCATGTAATTAATAAAGAAACAAACAAAAAAGCACTGTCAATTTTTTTTCTTTTTTTTTCCCCGTGCTGATTCTCCCATTTGGCTAAAATCACATCCTACAATAAATTGGGTAGTTTATTAAATTGTTTACAGATGGTACAGTTAGAATCTACTAGAAAGCTGTTAAAATAGGCATTTTTAAGGAACTAGCTTATGTTGATTTTATGTGAAAAAAATCAGATAGGAAAAGAAAATGAAACGCATAAAAAGGAGGAAATCAGACCATCTAGGTATTTACAGCAGTAACATGCTGCCCATAAATTAGAGATCATGATATCCCCTTTCCCTCTCTCCTTTCCTCATTACTAAGGATTGGGTGGAAAGGTTTGCATTTTTAAAGAATCCACAGACTTAGGATACTATTTTAGGAAACTGTAGGTGAAGTGACAGCTTTTCTTTTATTGCTGAATGAAAGATGAACATATGTCTTATTTCTTCTCACATTTGTAGAATATATTCTGAACTCAGCTACAGAACTACTTGATTTAAATTAGATTTTAGATAAATCCACTTGCAGTAAAACTGTTCAGAATCATAAATGATTATTACAATAAGAAAAGAGAATATATGGACAAGTGACAGTAGATGAGGCAAATAAAATTAAGAAGTAGTCACCAAGACCACACAGAGCTTTAAAGGAATTCAAGGCTGAAATAGCAGACTCTTACTTAAAACTGTTACCTGAGATTAGGGAGTGCCATTTTTTAACAAAAGTGTTCCAAGAGAGATTCAGAAAACAGCAAACCTGTCATCCCGATATCTATACAAAACAAATAGGTGGAAACTGTAATACAGAAGAGTGGACATCTGGATAAATATGACTTATCTGGGAAGACTTAAAAAGGTTTTCATAAAAGGAAGTCCTGCCTCACAAACATAAGGCAGTCCTTTGAGGGGATCAAAAAACACGTGGATAAGGGTGATCTGGTTGATCTTGGATTTACAAAAGGCTTTCAACAAATTCCTTCACTGAAGGCTTTTAAGAAAACTAAGCAGCCATACCATAACATGGCTTAGAAGTATAAGGTGATACACACTGGAGAAAAAAACATTAATTCACATATAAAACAACGAGGTTTGAACTGACTATCATCATACAAGATTTTAAAAGATAGTACCATGAAAACATCAACTCAGCAGCATCTGAAAAAGCAAGTCAGGTGTTAGCAATGTTGTGGTTAGCAACTAGAGAACAAAACAGATGATATTATCATGTTATTGTATAAATCCCAACTTTGTCTGCAGTCTGAATATTGTGTGGCATTCCAGGCCCCCATGTCAAAAAGGATAGAGAACTACAGAGGATGTAGAGAAAGGCAATGAGGATAATGAAAGGTATGAGACAGCTTTTGTATAAAGAATGACTAATTATTCTGTTCTTCTTCCCTTAAAAAAGATGACCGAGATGGATATGTAAGAGGTCTATAAAATAAGTGCCTGGAAAGTGTGGTTAGGGATTGCTTGGTCACACTTTCCTCTGATCCAAGAAGCAGAGGACATCAAATGAATCTGTAGGATCCAGATTCAAAGAAGAAAAGATGATTCTTTATGTCACAATGTAGTTAGGGATGACTTCTACAATAAGCTATAGATACTTAATGTTATGTGGGCTCAAGAGGAAACCACATGGAAAAGTTCATGGAAGAGAAATTCGTAACTAAGTACAGAGGAACTGCATCTGGCTGAGGAAGTTTTTGAGTGGAAGTTACTGGAGGCCGCCTGAGGAAAGTAGTGTACATTTTCCACGTTCTTATTCTTTTTCCTAAGCAACCATTCTCCACCGACTATCAAAGACAACATTTTAGGGTAGATGGGCTCACTTTGGTCTAAGTATGGCTATTCTTAGTTTATCACAGCTCATCAAGGCTAATGTGCTAGATTTTTTGACTGGCAGTTCTTGAAAGCAGAGAAGCAGGTGGGTGTTTGACCTGGAAATTTTTTCATACAGATCTCATCATAGAAGATCAGATTCAAGCCAATGCTTTACCTGTATTTGGGCACAGATAGATGTTGGGTGAGTTCTGGCATTTGTCATTTGCCAAGTTTATAAAATTATTTTTTGTGACATAAAATTTTTACCACTTGTTGCCTAGAATTGGATCTTTAGATTTTAGTGAAATGATTGAGATGGTGGCAGTAGTTAAGTGGCTGTGCTTGCTATTAGCTTTAAATTTTTCAGTGGATTTCAAAACTTATCTTGGAATTTATGCTATTTATTTATGCTATAGAGACCACAGCGACCAAAATGTCATAAACTCCATGAATGACTCCGCTTTTATCATGATGTCCAGTTTCTGACCAGCATTTAGAAATCCCAAAGGATGCAGAGAATGTACAAGAAGATAAGACTAATATTAAAAAGCAAGATATGCTGCGGCATAAGCATTTAAGAAAGTCATATAAGGCAAATGGGAGTTGTTAATGCCTATGGAGTATTATTTGTTAAATTAGGATATAGGAAGCTTTGGGTCCCCCCATCATGGGAATAGTTTAGTTACACACTTCAAATGTTTTTCTTACTGCGGAGCAAGCAAAAAATTCTCCCTCAGAAGAAAAAAGCAGCAATTTGTTTGGAATTGTTGTTATAAAACCCCCTCAACATACTGACTAGAAAAACGTTATCTTTCCTATCTTTGTTCTCCTGTCAGGACTACAGTTCCTGCCTGACCAAGCAGAGTCCTACAGCAGTTTAAATGTACCAGGTTTAAATGTCCCCCAAATTTTTTCATTATACTGGGTTACTCTTAGTTTAAAGATTTTGGGGGGTTTTGGTTTGTTGGTTAAATATTACATTCTTTTCACAGCTTGTTCTGGAGTAATTAGTACTACACTATATATATATATATATATATATATATATATATACACAAACTCAGCAGAATAAAGAATTTTTCTTTGGAGAGCAGAGATCTTACAGCACCAATGATGTTATCTATTGTTGCCGTTACTTCCACAAGATGATTTAACTTGTAGAGCGCCATGTGGATTTCACAGATTGGAAGCCAGTAGAACACTAAAGTATTCAACTTTAAGGACCTAAAAAACTAGCGCACAATGTTGTAGGCAACTGTTAATTTTGCTTTTAAGAGAAATTTCTCTAATGTTTTACACGGTGATTTTAGCCAAAACCATTGGCATGATTTTGCTGTGTGTTTTGCTATGATACAATCAAAGTTAAAGTCCTTCTCTCTGCTCTTTTGCCTTAAGTATGTCAAATAGAAGATGGGGGATTAATTTCAAGGAACACCAACTACTGATACTTCAGCAGCTGTACGGAGACATTTCACGTATGTCATACAACTAAATCAAACAGATCCTGGTGTTCTGACTGGTTATGTTTTCAGCTGAGCAATGACTAATCAAGATTCTTCTGTTTTATCATTTTACACAGTTCTGTTATATGGATAAAGGAGATAGAAGCATCTACATCTAGTACAAATACCCATCAAATATATGACCATCCAAATGCAGAGGTGTCTGTCCTTAATTTGTTTTCTACAATAAGTATATGAAGAAGTTCAGAAACACAGATCAGATTTGATTAATCCCTTTTACCAAAATGATGAGAGTGCCTAATACAAGCTCAAAACACCCTAACAGTAATCAAACATATAAATTCCATCATAGATTTATGACATTTGAAGGGCTGATAATGACGTGATTAATTTTCCTAAAAAAAAGTGTTTATTTTTGTATTTACCAGAGTGTCATAGGGCATTTTTTGCAGCTATCTACTTCAGAATTTTATTGTCACAAAAGTATCTATAAAACTGTGCATCATTAGGCAAAAGGGAGATAATTTTGTCTAAAGCAAGATTCTGCCTAGCAAAAGACTAAAAAACTGTCTACTATAGCAACATATCAACACTGCACAAGATAATAAGAAGCAGTTAGCCACCTTGAACTGAGTTATTTTAAACGAGGTGTCTTCACTCAGGGTTGTCTAGCAAAGTTCCTTTAAAGACCAGGCCAGAATTCCCTTTCTGAGTAGGGCTTCTCTGATAGTGTTTTCCTTAAATATTTAATTATATGGCAAGCTGTGCTTGTTTTGCTTCTGCAGAGCCTTTGACTTGTAGTCAATAAAGAAAGTGCTCTTCCTGCCATTAAATCCTGATATTTAGAGAGTAACATTTCCCTCTGTTTGATTAGGGAGCTTGTCTCCACCCAGTCTTTGGGTTACCTTACTGTCTTCAGAGGCTTGATGAAAGGGCTCAAGCATCTAAAAGCCTGTCTACTTTTTCCATCCATAAAATTCCAGTTTAACAGAATATCCTGTCTCTACCTTGATATTTTGCCTAGTGGTCTGTAAAGAACATTGCTATAGTGTAAGGAAGCATCACTCTAGGACACTTAATTGACAGACACGCAGGCCTAGGTTTAAAGCCTCAACAGTTACCAGCTACTTAAGATGCAAAGTTGTGTAACTCAAATGCTGAGTGCTCTCTGTTGCTCTGACATCTCTGAAGACAACCAGTCAAGACAAGCAGCCAACCAAAAACACATTGTACAGGGACCTCCATGGAATTTACGCTGTGGGAATTCAACATTAAACCCCAGCAACCTAGGTCTCAAAAGCAAGAGGTCTAGCCATTAAAGATGTTTCTGCCCACCTGGTGAACACTCTGCTTTAAGACCAGCTTAGTTCAAAATGCAGTGTGATTTAAAACAAGCTAACTGACTTTGGGCTGAGGTGAGTAGAAGTGCTTACGCTGTCAGTTGTTAACACTCAGCTAGGGGAATATTCATCCCTTGCTGAAGAACAGCCACCTCTTAAATCACTCCAACTAGACCTGGAGGAGCTCAGCTGTTTACAGTCCGCATTACTCCAAGTCAGCAACGAGGAACAGAACTGAACCCAGGTCTTGTAAGGCACCGGCAAATTATCTTCCCAGTGAATCTTTTTTTTTTTTTTTTTTTAATGCTTATAGTAAGGTTCCCCTTTAATGACACAATGCAAATCATCCATTGATAGCATCAGTAGAGAGATCTGATACTTCATTCCACTAATTCTCTTCCCCTCTCCAGTAGGAAAGGCAACAGGCTGCATAAAAACAGGTATTATTAGGGTCCAGTAATAATTCAGGTCATTGCCAAATAGCAGTGCATGTTAAACTATACTGAAGTTAGAGAGAACCAGCAAAAGATGCAATTCCAAGACAGGGAGATCAAAAAGCTTTTTTTTTTTTTTTTTTTTTTTTTTCATGCCTGCAGAGCTGCAGAAAGTGCATGCGGGGTAGAGATGAAAATCGTAAACTTAGTTCAATCTAAGTGTATTAGTTATTCAGAGGATGTAAATGACGTTTCACTTGAGATTCCGCTTTCTTCTTTGTTTGGAGTATGAATGCAAGAAATGGGTAAATTAGAGTTTAAAACATCTGGCACCATTTACTAAAGTAAACTCACGTCCTAAATTGTCACTGGGAAATGTACACTTCTTTTTGCTGTTGTTTTGATTTAGCTGTCAGGAGAGTCATGTTTAAATACAGCCTTTTCTGCCTCATGGCTGAGTCTCTTTGTGTGCATTTGCTCAACATTACTTACTTTACTTTGAAGGTGGGCTGAGCGTAGAAATCTGACGAAAGAGTGGGCTGTGCCCTCGATCCGAGGGAGCTCTTACATTCTTCTGAATGACTACATTTGCTAGTGCAGTACACAGCAGCAGCAACAGTGTGGTGCTCTGGGTCTCCAGCTCTGCCTAGCAGACAAATCTCCAGCTCGCCGAACATCTGCAAGACAAATTTTTCATGTTCTTCTGTAAATGAATGCTGCCTAACTGCACCAGGAAAATGGGCACAGGGGATTATCTCTGCATTGCTATGAGTGGAGGGGCGCCTTGGGGCTTTAGATTGCAAGGTGGCAAGGAGCAAAAGCAGCCTTTGCAAATCGCCAAGGTAGGATCATGAAAGAAAGATGTTATCGGTGTTTTGTGAACAAGTGAAGAGAATAGTTTGTTTAAAAATATACTGCTTCCAGTGAAGTGGTTGGTGTGGATCTTATCGTGATGCTTGTTTGAATTTGCTAACATTTTGCAGAGATTCTACAGGTGCTGATTATGTTTGTTTCAATAAAAAGGAATGATTACTTTTTGGTAGCTTGCAAGTATTGCAAACAATTTCTTAAATGTTAAAGGTTTGAAACTGTGAAATGATGTATGCCTTTCAGCTCCTGTTTGATTCGCTGTATGTTTTTGAATGCACTCAACATATCGCAAAACTGAATCTTGTATTAGGAAATGCTGTTTCAGTCATCTATGATACTTTTTTTACTCTAGGCATAGAATAAATACAGCTTTATCATGAGAAAATGTTCTTACTATTTTGGGAATCCTGGAAAGCGTTACACTGAGTTATCTCTGGTTTTGGAAAGTTATCCAGTCTTAGAAGCAGCTTTAATAGATGCCAAACATTCCCTCTTATATTTCATGAGCAACACCAAAAATTACTGAACAATTCATAAATTTTCTTCATGTATAAAATGAGAGCAAAACAGACAGCAGAAATTCAGAATAAATAAAAAATAAGAATTGGTAAGCCCAAGTTGCAAAAATAATAGTTAAGAAGTAGCTTTGCTAAAAATCAGTGCTCACTCCATTGCAACAGCTTCTCCACTAGTGCAGCAATGAAGATTTGACGGTTATTAAGGCTTATGTAACTTATGGAGCTGCATTCTGTTCTCCTAGACAAGAGGGACAAATTTTGTCCAGAGCTCCGAGGTCAGCAAAACACCACTGATTGAAATGATACTGGGACTGATCATCATACAATGAATTCTGCCTTGTTAAGCTGAGGGAGAGAGATTTAAATGTATCTTATCACCTTTTAGTATCTTGATAATCCAGTACATTGAGTGTTAAGGTTTTTGTACTTTGATACAGTATTTTAGATCAGTAGTTTAGCTATTTAAGCTCTAACTTTCCTAAGCTGTCAATATATTTATTAATTACTTAAATTTAATTCACTGGATCAGTTAATCTACCTCATTTCCTAAAAGAAGGTCCTTGTAGTTCCTCTGTCAAGAAAAGAACGTCTTTCATTATTATTTTCAATGATTTCCAGCCCATAATATTAATCATATTCAGTAATAGAGCTATGATTTATTGAGTGTATGTATCATTTTTCTCATTACTGTTAAGTGTTTTGTTTGTTCTTATATTTTGCAAAACTTGAACATGTTTAAATTTTTTTCCTACCAATGGGCAACTGTTGCTTTACAAGTAAAGCCACTGATAATAGATGACAGTGGAATCCTGCCATCTAGTGAAAGCTTGTAGCTAGAACTTAAAAAATTCTAAGTAACGGTAAAAGGCAAGTGGCCTTGATTACATAAAACCAAAAGTAAAAACAAAAAAGCACAGTAGTTTGAACACGAGATTCTGATTAAGTTTTAGTTTTTCTGATAAAAATGGGCCATACAATTTTTTTTCATATTCACATCCTAGACTATGGCATTTATGTCTGAGTTCTGTTTTACCACTAAAATTTGGGACTTGAGAACACATGGTAACAATTGTGCCTTATTTCTAATGGGAAAATCCACCAGTAAAACATATCTAAATTTAGGAAAAAAAAAAATGTATTTTTAGGAAAAAAAAATCAAAGCAGAATGAGTTTGTTTTCTTGCAATTGAACCCCATCAAAAGGCACATAATACAATACTTCAGAACACTTTTGTAAGAGTACGTGCGTATTAGCATATATAAGTGTTGCAAGCATGGTGGATTGGGTGCTTTATGAGTTCCAGATCAGTCCTTTCTCCACGCTTAAGAGTTGGTCAGGATCAGCGAGATTTGAAAACTGACACTACTATCTGGCTGAAAACCTGAAACTTAGAGTTGACAGGCCACAGCTTTCTTTGGGACTCACTCTGTCAGCAGGCTTCGCCGTCCTCCCCGGAGAGGCTGGGGTCTCTGCGAGGCGTGCAGACGTGGGTCTCCAGGTCAGGCACCAGCGGCAGATTGAGGCATGGCGAGGTGGGGGGTCTGCAGCTACACTGTGTGTGACCTTTTTTGGGGAGAGGCAATGTTTTCAGCTTTTATTCTGTTATTTGTGAAAAGTGAATCTAGTAACTCGTGAAGGAATAAAGAATTACCCAACTACTGCATAGTAATTTTCCTACTGGCTCCAAAATCAAAGGCTGTGTTTCTTAAACACAATGAAAAATTGTTACGGGTTTCTTTGGTAGGTTTTTTTTCAATTCAAGGTTCAGCTTCTCTACTGGTACATACTAATGTAGCTCCATGGAACCAGTGGGTCATTGCCAATTTACACCAACCGAGATTTTGTCAGAAGTGTGTATTTCTGGTTTTGATGTCTCAGCTAGCAGGAGCTGGGAAAGCTGCAGAGGGGTTGCTCGCCTGGTTGCCGACACAACCTGAGCACAGTATACCCCTGGACTGCTGCAGAGGGAAGCACACTCAGGTCCCAGTCGTGAGCAGAGCAGTGGTTGTGATACAGATCTAATGGAGAGAGGGATGTGAAGCGGAGGGAAATGAGATAATCCATGAAAATGTGGCAGGATACAAAAAGCCCAAATTCACACTTATCTACCCTTTTGATAACGGAAACACACTGTTTTTAAAGCTAATGAAATAAGTCGCTGCAGTTTACTGCCAGAAGCAACTTTTACCAGTTTGTTTTACACCTTTTAAAATATTGTTTTATTACATTTATTTAAAAATATTAACCCCCCCCCACTGTTTGTTGCCTAGTTCTTAAAGCATATATGTAAGTAGCATTCCCACTAAAATCAATGAGTTTTGCCTGTAGTATTGTCTTCCATTATCATGCAAAGTGTTAACACAGAGATAGAGACAAATGTTTTGCCTTTGCAAGAAATATCTCAGTGTTTTTTCTAACTAGCAGATAAAATAGGAAATTTTCATTAGCAAATAATTTTACAACCATTAAATTAGATTCAAGACATTTCAGTAATTTGTTAGATGTGAGATTGCAACAAATCGATTTTTTTAAGTATCACAAAGTATCATTTTGTTTGTCCATTTTTGACTCTTATTAAAAATGTAAATTTTGAAAACATTTGACTCATTTTCTGTAGAGGCATACAAACTGTTTAACACCCCTCCTCCTCCCAACCCTGGCTCTGTACATCAACTTACTTTATTATGTCCACTAATGTTGTAACTACTTCATAAAAATTTATTTTCACTTAAAAAGAATTTGCATATTCTATATACTGTCCACATATACCATAATGACTTTAAAAAAGATCTGTTTTAAATATTGTGTCAAAAGACATATTGTGCTAAGAATGATAACTAATAAATGAATGTTATTAAAAAAAAAAAGATAATTGGGAGTATAAAGCTAAGGAAAACAGTGGCTGTATCAGTTGTGCTGTGTGGGCACCAAGACACTAAACCATGTCAGTATTGCACTGTAGGATAGCTTTCCCAAAGTTGGGAAATCTCAGTACAACAGTGACCCTAGATGGCTAAGAATTCAAGATATATAAGAGCAAAGTGTCATGTGATCTCCTTTCCGTTTCCACTGTGAGATATATGAAAGAATCCTTTTTTTATGAATATCATAGTTTTTTCTTGTAAATTTCTTTTCAGTTTTTAATTTAAAATATATAAAAACTCTATGTACAAAATAATGGATTATTTTCTGGACTAGCATTTGAAAGAAAGTCCTGGGAGTTTTTCTACTAATAGTTAACAATACCAGCTATGTTATATATAAGGAAGCTACATCCTTTAAGAAGCATCTCTTCTGCAACAGGTAATTTAATGGAGTTGTCCTATAGACGATTTAGATCTATAATTCAACTATGATGTAACTCCATTAAATTATCTGGTTGCAATAGAAGTACATTATTCTCAGCATACTTGTTACCTACATCAAACAGCAATTTGATGAACTCATTGTTTGTATCTGTCAAAGTCTTGCTAATTTAAGTTTGGGAACTTAACCCAATAGTTCTAGCATTCAAAGGCGTTAAGTTCCATGACTCAGACCTCTGAGCACTTCAAAGGAAATTCAGTCCTCTTTTTCCTATCAATATCCTAAAAGTGAAAATGAACAGATGCTTAAAAATCTATACAATCAATCGTGTTGCAGGTTTTCACATTTGAAACAGTGGGGAAACTAATGTTACTGAGACAAGGTGCCTCACTTGTTACTGAATTCAGATCACGTCAGTTCCAGAAGTAGTCTGGTCTATATGTAGTATATACAGAGATATTTCTACATACATACAACTCAGCAAGAAAGATGTGTTCAAAGGGGATCATGTTGTCCATTTTATATCTGAGAGAGCATTCATCCTGATCTGTCCCTGATTCACCAGCAGCAGAACAATATATAATTGCATATGGAGAAACACACAGCGATTTTTTTTTTAAGTGCTGACAGATTTTATGTACTTTTTCAGCAACTTTTTTCAACTAAATTTTTAGAAAAATAAAATAGTAACATTTCCCTCCCTTTAATTTCTACCATGCCAGTTTGCCACTGCATAACTACAATTATGATTCCTATCTTCTAAAATGTCAGGTTATTTGAAAGAACTTAATGTGATTTTGCACCCTGAAAATTTTTGCTCTACTACGGACATTTTTTTATGTCCAAACGTGCCAAATATCATGCAATTTTCCATTGTCTTGTAAATGTTAACTATAGTCTTAATTAATCCTATGAAATACTTTGATAATTCAGGGTTCAAATCCAATGGCCTCAACTAGGCTTCATGAAAAAACTAGACAGTTGGTGACTATTTTGCCAATTTCTGAAATAGACTTCTGCTGCTGCTGCACAAATAGTAGTTTCACCTTTGGCTCAGTAATGACATGTGACCACTGGCTGCCTGGTCATTTTAGACGTGTGCATTTGTCCATCAAAATGCTCAGATTTCAATTCAAGTCTCGGTTTCATCATTTTGGATTCACTGGAACCTGAAACTGAAAGTGGAACTCAAAGACTTGGGAATAACCTGAACCAACAGTGTGAAAAGCTGATGTCTGAATATGATTACTTAATGCTGGCTGTATATGGAAGTGGGCTCTGTTGTGGTAGTTTGACTTTCTGCATTTATCCAAAATAAGTACTTGACACATGCAGAACAACCCCAAGTGGCTTTCATCAAGTTGACCTTTACACTTAGTCTAGTAGAAAAAAAATAAAGGATAAGACGTGTTAGCACAGTTATGCTTTTGATCCTGAGGTGAGGCAAAGCATGTCACTGTCACATATAGGAGAGGTATGTTAGCACACAGTTGGTCCCTCCACAAAGTACATCAAAGCTGCTGGGTTTAAGGAAACTTTTTCAAGTTTCTGTCACTCTCTTACATTGTCACCATTGGCAAATGCTCACACTTCCAGGCAGAAAAACTAGGTTAGTAAAAGCTGAGATTCTGGTCGCTACATTCTAGTTGAGACATGATACGTATAGTTGTGTTATACCTGTGCTCCTGGCTCATTTCAGTGCTAAGTCACACAGATGAGCATAAGCCATCAGTTGCTGAAGCAGTGGTTTTTTGCTCCCCTGCTTGCCTCTGCACTGATGGCCTAGGAGCACCGTCCTAGTAAGATGAAGGTGAGAGACTGTTCCGTGTTTCTGATCATCTCCAGATGACACTAAAAGTCATCTTGGAGTTGGAGTTGGTGCTTTGGTGCAGTCTGCTTCTGAAAATATACTCGTTAATGCATAGTCTACTTGGCTTAGGATCTTACTGTACGCTACTGTGTTGAAAGGAAGATGCTCAGCATGCTATGTAAAGGCTCAGTACCGAGCTAACGTGACCCTGCTGATATTTCTTTATTTGTATCAATTGACATTTTAATCAGAATTTGAATACAACTTTATGCATTAGCAGTAGACGGAGCAGGTCATGTTTAAAACATGCTAGTTGAACTTTGGCAGCAAAGGAGGGGAATTTAGAGTTAACCTACGTGATTTTAAACACAACTTGCCTTACTTGGACTGTATTTAAAACTGTTTGTTTAAATTTACTAGCTAATAAATTTCCAAACATAGTTCGTTTTTGCAGTCTGGACAAACTCTTACTCTCAAATTCACTCTTCAGACCATCTGACACAGCCAGTATTTGCTGATATTCAGAAAACCCTGTAAGGCATATTTACATATTCTTTCACATAAGGAGTTATGTGGAAAATTGTGGTTTTTATCTATCTTTTCTGGACAGGGTTTTGACTCTGTTATGAGCCTTGACCCAATTTAATAACCAATACATTTTTGCACATGTTTAGATGACATAGTTCGGCTTCTATTTAAGTAAATGACAAAACTTCCATTGACAAACTGGGAAGAAGATGGGCTTTATAGAGGTTAGGTTAATTTAATTTGCAAAACAAATGAACAAATTAAAGTTCCCAAAATCTAACTAAAATAGACCACTGATAAATAACTCGGTTCCCAAAAATATGCCATTGCTAGTTAGAAAAATAATGAGGAAAAAAATTCATACACCTTTACCAGAAAAGGTTTATAAGTACCTCCAAAGGTTAGGCGTCTGTGTTTTCTAGTTTCAAACTTTTGCATTCCAGCTATTGTGCCAGTGGAAATGTTTAGTACTAAAGTCCCATCTAGTTGTTTAAAAACTGCAGGCTGAACCAGCACATGATTGTATACCCTGTTTTGGAAATACAGAACTACATACCAAGCTGGTTTTGGCATGCTTTTTGCAGTATTTAGGGAAATACAAGCACGCTATGGATACATGGTAGTATTCACTTGTGCTTGTTTCCAACAGATACTTTTCCAACTCTCATGCTAGAAGAGTTTTCAATGGAATAGAATGAACAACATAATTCACACTGATTTAAACTAAACTAACTGAAAAAAACCAAACAGTGTATTCCTATTAAATTAGATTAGCTGCTTTGTGTAGAGCTTTGCTTCATTTTTTAGCTTCTTTGCTGGAAACATTTAAAATACACCGCATGATATTATTATATTTCATTGTTCTGCATTTTCTGCGATTGCATTCTTATTGTGAATGTAATAGTAAGACTTTTGGCCAAGTTCACATTAAAATATCACAACAGGAAATGTTGTTTACAAAGCCCATTAGGATTGTGTCAAATTGTTTGAGAGGATACAGCTAGCCATTTATGCATATCATGGAAGGGCTTTCTTCCAAATACAGAACTCTGTGTTCTTCATATTTACAGCAGAAATATTTAGAGCAGAAATTACTTTAAGAGACCATATCTCATGGGTTAAATGCTTAGCACTCTATAAAATAAGACTGATTTGCAGAGATAGCTTCAACTTTAAGAGGAACAATTCTTTGCATTGAATCAACTGCAGACAAAAATGATAACATTTAGATTGCAACCAGTACTTACGAGCACTGTTCATTGGCTGGAACAAAACTGGCAGTAAAAAAAACCCCTGGATATCAGCTTGAAGGTTTTAAATTTCAGACCTAATGTACACAAGTTACACAGTGGATTTCTTTTTCCTTTTCTGTAACTTTTGCCATCTGTCCCATTTCATTAGACTCTGTAGTCCATAGTCAGCATGGATGTTAGGATGAGACTAATGCACATTTAGACTGAAACACTTCAGCATGCACCAAAATCAAAGTGCTATTTTTTGGTTACCTGCCAATACAACAGAATGTTGAGCATGAAAGCCAAAAAAACTTCAAAACACCTCACCACCTTGCTCTCACTGGGGTGCTAAGAGCAGTGAAGAAGTGGCTGCTTTATTTGTTGCTTATGTGGAAGGTAAATTATAATGAAAATCTAGCTCTAAGCTGGCCAGAGCCAATGGGCTTATACCTCGAGCCCACTATCATGTTTAGCAGGGAAACACTGTCTACAAGTCTTCTTTCTACTTCCACAGAAATGTATTTTGAATCCTGTAAGTTCCCTTCTTTGTTTGACATCTCTTTCCTATATCCGGGATGGGCCATCAAACTCACAGGTAACCTTTTGCTTCAAAAGAGTTATGTCATCCTGGACTGCGTAGCTATAGAATCATTATTTTATAAACTTGCCTTTTTGTAAGTATGTTTTAGAAATATGGTCCCATTTAGGAAGCTGGATGCTTTGATTTTTGTAAGCATGTTTTATATTACAATTCATTAGCAGATGAACTGGTGATGGGTCAAAACTATGAAGAAAGTAGATAAGCTATGGTTTTCTATACTGCTGGTTTCATTTTATACGTTCTCTATAGCATAAACATGCCACGTATGGTATAAATTGCTACAATATTGAATTTCAAGAAAGTTTCTAAAATAAAGGTAATGCAAGACAATCATGTGTCCACTGTGGCACTTTACAGTAACAGAAAGAAAAACAAACGGAAAAACAGGGGAACATAATTCAATAAGACCAAATTTCCCTTCCTAGTAGTCTCTGCCTAATACAAGGAGTATCAGGTACTGCTTGTTGTGTGCAGGCAAAGGTGGGAAAGCTGAATCTTTATTTTAAAAACCTAACAGTTGAAATTACTGTAAAGGGAGCCTTAAAGGAGTTACATTTTTTCCCATGAACTCAATGGGAGCTTTGCCATTGACTTCAAAGGGCAAAGGATTGGGCCTTGGTATGTATAATATAGTGCAGTTATTTAATTAGAAGCAGATAGCATGAATAAAAATCCTCATTGGGAAGGGTGTAGCAGTTTTTGCTAGGGATCTACTTACTACAATTTTCTGTGTCTAGCAGAAGTCATTCCCTTCAAACGAACAAAAACACCTTAGACTTTGGGGTATTTTGATAACACTGTTAAATAATGTTACTTTTTCCAAGTTACTTGGTAATTGTACATTTCATTTCCAAGCGGTCTTGGAAGTCTTTGTAAGGACAAAGATACTCACTTGAGTTGAAGACATTTCAGTTTGCATATTTATAGGACAGTGAAATGACTGCTAATAATAGGTGCTAGTCTGGCATTACTAGAAACTAGAGGCCATTTATGAAAGGACTGATAATGTATCAGTGTAAGCTAAGGAGAAAATTTAGACTGTGGACATATCTCTCAGGTGCAAACATTTACTGGTTTAAGGGTTGCTTTCTTCAACTCTGAAGACAGGCTTGTGTTGGTCGAAATGAGCAGGTATTTCTTAAACAATTTAGATACCAGGGCTTTGCTAACTCACCTAATTTTGCCTGAGAGCTCAGGGAACAATCATATGAGCAGCTCATCTGTAAGATTTGAAGTGTAGAAACCTCCAGGTTAGGATAGGGAGGAGGAAAGAGAGAGGAGTGCCAAGCAGCTGTGGGTAGTAACCTTTCCAGCAGGCACAGCTGTGGCTAGACAAGTCAGACAGTAAATCCTTGTGTTGGCACACCCATCTTGTTGTAGATGCATTTTTCAACAGTTTAACTGAAATCACTTTGGAAAGGCTCTAAGGGTCCTGCAAAAAACTGCTTTTCTTCCAGAAGAAAAGCATCTACATGGAGAACTGTGCAACAATAACTTTAATGGTTGTCTATACCTGTATAATATCAGGTGTTTCCAAGATGTACTGCAATCAAGGGGAATCATGTAATGAGATTTATTAGCTTTACTCAACCACCACCACTGGTGCTCCTGAAGAGATCATCTCTCTGTTTATCTCTCTAGATCCTTGTCTTCTCTTCCAGAAGTTCTTGCTCTGCTTTCTCTTATCATTCTCTCTGTAGTACTTTTATTTAAATACACAAGTACAGCTACTTACTTAAGCATCACTTTCAATGAACACACTGAAAATTGTGGGCAAACAACACCTCAGACTTCAAACCTTGTTACTTGGTTAGAATAGTGCCCACCACTTCCAGTGAACTTCCTTTGCACTGAAAGAAATAGAGGAAACTTCCTGCTTTGCAAGCTCTCTCATCGCAGAAATCTCTGAACTACTAGAGCTTAACAGATGTGGCTGGAAGAGACTGATCAGCATTTTGTTCCACAAATTACATTTTCCTATTTTGCAGAGATCACTTCAAATACTAGCTGCCAGAAGCCACTGATTTAATTACAGAGGATGCATATGGAAATAATCTGAAAGGGATAAATAGCTTATATATAGTATCATATATTCATAATGATCTTCCCGCACACTGCAATAATACTTGCAGAATGGATAGTGTAAGACCTGCTTATAAAATTCTTCAAATTAGAAAAAAACTATCATTAAGCATGGATGTTTTAAGCAAATTCTAACATATAATACTATTTAATGCCTAAGGTCCTTACAGAGGAGCAGCTGTTTGACATCCTTCACTGAAAAAAGCTCAAAGTTTCAAAACGGTTGGCTTTCCAAAAACCTTGAGACCTAGAAAATCAGAATGGTTTCACCTAAATTCTCAGTCAGTGAAATAAGTATGTTATGAAGATCAATATAAAATGAGCCACTCAAACTTGGAGGGTTTTGTTACAATAATACATAAAAAAATTACATAAGTGGTTTATGAAACAAAATGTTAGTTTTAAAGTGTTATCTCATGGTATCCATACTGTCAGCCAAAGTTAGTCTTTAGATTATGTTGTGCATGTTTAGGAGTATCTAGGGGAAGATACTAGTCATTAAACTGAATTGGAAATCACAATTAGAACACTGTTTCCTTTCAATCCCCCAAATCCCTTTGCTAAGTGAATTAGTAGTGTGCCTTTATGTCCAGACTCAATAATCACCTTTTCATGATACTGACATAGTATTGATTATCACTAGATGGTGCTCTTATTCACAATCCCCAAAATCATAGGTAAGTGAATGTGAAAACAGTTACACCTTGGAGAAATTTTGGTTGCTAGCTTTAATGTTTTCTTACTGAAGTTGCTAAGTATTGTTCAGTTCAGTACCTCCTCAACCAAATAATTTCAAAGTGTAGAATTAATGACTTCAAGATAAATACATATATAAAACAGACCAAAAATCACATAATATCAAATTAATCATTCCAAATCTTCCTTTCACTTCTACTTATTATTCCCTGCATACAAATAGAATGTAATCCCCTTAAGGAGGGCTCCATAAATTTGTTCTAGGGTTTGATTTGTGGTTTCATAACACTATAATTAGGACCCATTTTGATCTTTAAAAAACTAACTAAAAAGGAACATTTTGGAAGGCCTTAAGAAAGAGGCAGTCGTAATCCTTTAAAGAGAAAACAGAATAATATTTCTGCACCTATTTTACACCGTATTATGAACATTCAGTAGTAATATTACACACAACTATTGAATATGTGTAGTGAAATAATAATAAAAAAAGAGTATAAAAACCCATTATATCAAACCTCAGTTTCTTCCAGCCCAATCTGACAATAGTCAGAGCAGACAGGGCTGAGCCCTGGAGAGGTAAGAAATCTCCCAGGCCTCATATCCAATTTAAACTGAATTTTGAGCTATAGTAAAATGATGTTTTTTCTAAATTCCTCATTATCCTGCTTTTCCTTTCTCTGCCCTCACTTTCAGTCATGACTTCAGTCTGTAATATTAGCTCTTCTAAAATGAGGTTATTTTACTAATCTAATGAAGAATAGATGCCCACTAAGTACACCAAAACCAAATCCAAGAACACATCCTTGAACAGCTAGGGGGTTGGAAATCTAGCTGAGTTTTACAGCTTGAGCCCATTTTTACTCAAATAGTTTTAAATTAACAGATCAGCACAGGTGTGATCCAACTAATTTTTCCATGACTGAATCTTTATTTGAAAGGCCCTGATTCAGCTCCTAAATGTGCTACATTTTTAAGTCATTTTCCAGGTCACCAGGATAATGTTACCAAAAGATTTGTGCCACAAAATCACAAATTGTGACTACAAAAAGGATTTGACTTTAAAACCCCTTGTCATTCTAAAAAAGCAAAAATTTCCCAAACTCTCAGAGTTACAGTTTTCTTCCTCTGTATTTACAGGAACAGCAAAAAACAATCCAGTGAATCTAAACGTAGTGAGAGAACCATGAATGCCTCTTTTTCTACACTGGCAAGAGCAGTACAAAGGCTATGATAATTAAGCCTGAGGAGATAGTTATCTTTGTGGCCTGTCATTTTTTTTAGTGTTACCACATGAACAAATGGAGCACTGAAATGCACGGCCTGAGAACAATGGTGCCCAGCCCCGTACCAGCCTTCTGGGTCATTCACTTGTTGTTTGCTTCCAGGCCTGATTTGCATAAGAGGCCTGAAAACATTGCAGAGACTGGGAATTAGCACAAATTGATACTGGGTGCTAATTGACTCAAGCAAAAACTAAAGATGCATTGGCCTGTTCAAATCAGTCTTGAATTCAGGCCTTCTGGATTCCTGCATCATCCAGCTCTGAAGAAGAATAAAGCCCTGGCATGGTTCATCAGCTGCTGGGTCCTGGGATAAAAATAGAGAGGCAGAAATGGGATCATGTTTTAGCACAATCTTAGCTGAAACTGAAAAGGGTGGGAAGGAACCCTTTCTCTTATGAAAAATATTTTCTTTTCAGGTGTTCTAGGCAACAGCATAGCAATTGAGCTTACCTAGAATGAGAGCCAAACCAAATCTTTCCCCCAAACATTTTTTTTTAAAAGGCTGGAAAATATTCATTGTTCCATGTTTATGTGCAGGTGTGTTCCAACAAGAACAAGGAACACAATTTATTTCAATGACTGGATCAATCATGCCGGATGTACACACAGTGACATTCATAGCTGTAGGAGTTACTGATTGCCTCACTCCTATGCAGTGCCTCTTGCCTGTCTGTTATCCAACTAAGAAGCTTCTTCTAATAGGTTTCCATCAGACCGTTATGAGTAAGCCTTCAAATGAGACTTGTGCTATCTGGCATCAACAGTTTCCAATAAGCATAATATTTTTAGTAATCCACAGATTGTGGGACTGAGTTTAATATCTGGAGAAGATCTTTGGTCCGCACGTGGTCGAAATACTATATGAATAGCTTTCTTTGTGATTGCCAGTCCCTTTTATGTTGTAGGACTCTTGTAGAGCTTTCTCCTTACTGGGAGAGGAATGATATGCTACAAAGTCCTCTCTGTTTTTCTAGTTTTGAAGAATTACCAAAAGCAGTATTGTCCCTTAGGGGTTCACATAATCTCATGTTATACCTGTATGTCGCTTAAAGCAAAACTTAGACATTGGCCCAAGTGAGTTTAGTTTCATTTAAAGGCTTCCTTGAACTTTTTTTGATTTCTTTAGTTTTAGATTTGCAAGATACTCTCAGGCCAGACGATATTTACATGTGCTCAGGTTTCATTTTGGCTATTTCACTTGGCTTCCCTTAGGCCTTATGCACCTCTAGTTTCTCCATCATTTTAACACAATTAGTCACAATCTAAACCAGAACTCAAATACAGATCCTGCCACAACTGTACTTCACTGGTCAGAAATAAATCTATATGACTGCTTTGCTTGGACTGAGCACACAGCTAAGGAGTATTTAAGGCAAAATCTTCTCAGCAGCAGGTCCCAACTCCATCCTTCAGTTAACAGTGGTTCTTGTGAAGCAAGTATGTGTCTGTCAGATCTGCTGAGGTTGTCCATGTTGAAACATCCCTTCCATCTCTGCAGCCCTCTTCTTTTTAATGCAGAAAGCTTTGCTGCACTCCTGTGGTGTCAGTCATGGATAAACACTTTCACAGAGTAAAATACCTATGCAATGCATGTGGAATACAGGGTGGGGCATGTGGGGAGAGGTTGGACTTGGTCTTCTCTTTCTTTTCACAAATTACAGCAATCTCTGGGATCAAGGCTTCTTTCTTCAGGCACAGAGGATGAGATAAAGTTTACTTCAATGTGCAGATTTCTGGTTTCTTCCATGCAAAAAGAAAAGAACTGAAAAGCAAACCCCTCTGATATAGTGACATTAAAATGCTCTTGCTATGTGTTTTCTTTAAATTAATTATTAGGCTTAAGTTAACGAGAAAAAGGTAAGTTTCAGGGCAAAATAATAAAGAGAAAAGGAAACTGGACACTGATTCTGATACTGAATTTAATTTATGAAGGTGCTGACCTGTGACATCTGTTTAAGGACTACGCAATCCTTAAAAAGTGTGCTTCACAGAGAAACTTGAGAAGATACTAGCAGTTCATATAACAGGACCTTTCCCTCAAAATTATATTAGTAGGAGAGGCATCAGCGAAGCTAGAAGTCTTCTGAGGCAATCTGAGTCAGATTATCTTCTTTTAGGTGAAAAAGAGCACTGTACATTTCTGTATTCCTATTCAGTTGCTTAAAATGCCACTCTTGATCTTCAGTTGATTTTTAAATTACTTCTTACACCACCAATATGCTGAAATTTGTGTCTGACTGTAACGGTTTCTTAAAACAGCTACCTATAAACAGTGCCATGAGATAAGGAGTGACAGCACCCATCAATTTCCAATGGAGGTAGTAATGCGAATCATAGGGAAGCACTTGCTCAGGAAACAAACACAAAGTTACAGAACTAATCCACATAAATGTCTTTTCTGTTTCTAGCTGTGCCTTCACAAGTTCTTCCTAGCCTCTACTCCCTTTACTTGGTGTTCGGCATTTGGAAGAGAGACACAGATAGGGGCTGACTTTGCCATTACCACAGGTTTCGTGACACTCCTTCAAACAATTGTTCATGAATACCATGCTGTCGTATGGTCAGATGTTCCTTCAGATTATTTTTTCTTCCACGACGAAGCTCTGAAAGCAGCACAATGCATATGAGTGGAGAAGACAAAGTGATTTCCATTTCCTCTTCTGCTTGTGTCTCATGTTTTTACGCTAGTATTTGACCTTTGTTGGGAGTTTAAGCACTTTCCATAGATCTAAAGGGAAATACTACATGGCTGATTTTGGTTTTGTAGCTGCCACAGCCTTAATTTCAGAAGTACTTACAAAAAGTGCCTCTTAACTCTGTAGAAGATACAGTTGTTTGTTGTTTTCTTATGTAGTAAAGGCAGCGTTCACTCTAAGAATCAAGTCATGAAGATCTGGCACAGTTTTGGATTTATACATACTAAGGTTTCTTGGAGGTTCCATATGGCCATAACAATGCAACTGAGTTAGATGCATCATTTAAGAGTTGAAAAATATGCAGGATATCTTGTAGCAAAGTTGGAGCAACAGTAGCCACACAAAATGAAAAGGAATGCTGTTGTCCTAAACTAATATAACTAGGGCTGTCAAAAAACTTTCTACGACTACGTTGGGGTGAAATATTCTGATGGCAAGTAGGTATTTTAGAGCCACATGTTAATCTTCTTGAATGGGGTGAGTTACTAAATTAAATTCTTACAATGAGTAGCTCTTTTATGTGCATTTATATTTTCCAGATGCTTGACACAGTCAAGATTATCCTGTTCATTTGCATGTGCTTGTTTCTTTTGTTGTTATTTTTAGAAAATTCTTTAAGACTTGCTATTCTTCTAACATCTGAGTAGGATTTGAAAATCTTTTTTATTTTAGTCCCATAGCATTTTTCAATTATCTTTCTTAACCCTTATTTCTATTCTTTTTAGTTTTGGAAGAAAAGATGAAAGAACAGAAGCCTATAATGACTTCAGGTTCTAACATTTATTTCCCTAACAATGTATAGAATACACCATACCTCTGTGGCATAACTGTCTAGAAGCTGATGGAGCCATGCTAGAACTCTTGTACATTTTCAACAAAGCTCAGGGGGAACAAAAAAAGGTTACATGGGAGAATATGACCATTATTTGGGGTAACACAATATTCTTCAGAACTATCATATGCTTATAGCAGGTTTCAGATCTTTACGTTTTCAAAATATGAATGTTCGATAGCAGCAAAATCCAGGACTTAATTTAAACTAATCAAGCAAGTTGGATTTTGGCCTAGGTTTTGTCCCCACCAATTGACTTTAACATTTACATGGGAGTTTAGTGAAATTATAATGCACAGGAACTATGATGTCTTTAAAAAACACAAAGTTTTTACATGTGCTCTTCCATTACAAAAATATCTAAGCTACTGACACTTGCATACTTCAGTTCCTTGTCTTCAGGAAATGGTGATGTACCCATACATCTACTATGTGTGACTAGCTTATTGGTAGACCCCAGCTGACCGATATACTGCATTTGTGAGCTATGCATCACTTAATGGAATTAGCAACAGCAGTGATATTTGTCTGTCGTATTTAGTAGCGTGTGTTTATAAAAATTGTATCTATGCTAAAACTAAAAACTGTGCATCAAATGTAAATAATACCACTTCAAATTGTGATTTTGTTTGTCAAGGCCCTTCCTTCTTGACAAAACCGGAGTGTTGCAGAAAGTTAACGCTGTGCATCCAGTACATGGCTGCTGAGTCAGCCCCTGAGCAATCCTAGCAAGAAATGTGTAAATGGGGGTTCTGACCACCTGCAGTAATTTCACTTTTTAAAAATCCATTTGCAGGAGAGAGACTACTTTTAGTGTCCCAAACAAATTCCAATTTGTGCCTACGATCTGATTACATCCCCTTCCTCTTTGAAAGTTTTGTTAGGAAAATATTACTTTACCTCCTGGAAGGCAAACATAGTGGTGCTCTTGCTATAGGATTGCTGCATTTCATGAATGTGTGGGCTGCAGCCTTCTGTGTATATAACTCCATCCTTGACTTAGCCAACATGTCTTAAAGCTGGCACAGATTTTGGCCAAAGGTCAGTAAAGTATTTCAGAATCTATCTGGGATGAGAGATGCCATATTATGCTTGGGTTAGTACATAATAATAATACTTTAGAGGAAGATGATTAAATAAAATCATAGAAAATGTATGCCAAAGATCTGCTTGAAACAATACTTCAGTTTCTTATATTAAGAATTGTTGAAAATGGCAGCATTAAAAAACAACTGGCTCTTTCCCAAGCTACATGCCTTTTGGATTTCCTTAAAAATTCAATCTTTACAGTTTCTGAATAATGCAACCATTGTAATTCAAGGACGCTCCCCTGCTGGTTTTGATTAATTTATTTTAACAACACAGAAGAAGTCTGCTGTAGCTCCTCTGGTAATATAAATCTGTGTTACAAAGAATTCTGTTGTCTTCACCTCTCTAATAAACCACAGTGTCAGGGGTTCAGAGCTAAATAGATGGCAATACAACTTAAACAATTCATCTCTGCTTTTGCACCTGAATTTAATATCAGGGTTTTTTCCTCTTCAACCCTTAGATAGTTTATAACTCTATCCTTATTTCCCATCTAAGTAACACATCCAGTGAAATATTTTAATTTGTATGCAGTAACACCCATTTTAGACATTAAAAATGAGCATCTTGAAAAAATTCTACCTATGGTCAGTGTCTTAAAAAAACCCATAAAATAACCATGGCTATCTGGGCAAGTTTTAAAAATTTATTGCAAGTGTCATGACATACGCTATTTTCCTTACAGTACCTGATATTGAAATCTGGTTCTCACCTGAGTTACAGCTTTCATTAAAACTAGAATGTATTTCTGGATTGCAAAGTGATCCCCTCCAAGAGAAAAAACCCCAAGTAATCCCAAGTTTTTAATGTTTAAAACTTTTTTTCATATGGTACTAGAGAAATTGTTATTTACTAGTTGCAGGGCTAATGGAAGAAGCTGGGAAGGACCACAGTCTGAGAACAAAATGCACAGTGAGGGCACCTAAATACCTATTACAGTTTCTATGGACAGAAATTGAGTCGATGTACAACATAGCTGCTATTATAATAACAGCGGTTTTCAGAGGTTACAGAAATTGTCACAGTGATGTCTGACATGTAGATATTTTCCCAAATTCTAAGAACATGTGAATACTCCAGCATTCAAGCAGTATGATGAGTTTGGGGAACCACACAGCACTTTAACAGAAATTGCTGTGTTAGCTTACTTATACAACTACATATTCTTCAACTGTTTTCATTCCACATAAATATTAAATACTTCTTTGTTTAAACTCATTTCTTTAAAATATTAAGTAAAAAGAAATTAAACAATTTCCAAGCTGTTTCTTACAGATTTCTGGTAAACTAGCTGCTCGTTTGACATGTCGCATGTCTAATTTCAGCAGTACCCCTATGTGTGAGTGTATATACAGATGCTTTAGGCTAACATTAAACAATGTTCTATAGCTATGGATGTTTTTGTAATCCAAATAAAGTAGGTAGTGTTTTTATAACTATCAATTCTTGGGTTATGGAGAATGTCTTCAAATAGAAATGGAAAGAGGTTTATCATTACAAACAGGTCTCATTCCCTTAAAAGGAAGTTGTTTCTTTTTTCTTCTGCTTCTTTGGAGAACTGGCTATAAACTCGGAATGGTTATTGTATGACTCATTTCAGAAGAACAGCTACAGTGTAAAAAGTTCAGAAAAGATTTTAATAAAACCAAACCCAATTATCTTCTGTTTTGGGCATAATAAGGATAGTCTTAAAGAGAAAAATATCACATTTTTCAGAACGCTGTAAATCAACATAATCCTGTAGTGTTTTAAAGGGAAGGGGGGAAAGGTCAGGAAAGAATAAAACATTTATCCCTAGTTTCAGTTCTATAGATAAGACAGAAATATCCTTTCATAAGGAAACGTTACATTTACTTTATTCTGGTCTGGCCTGGAAGTGAGCTTCTGCACCCACCAGTGCAAATCACTGACTGCCAAAAACACACAACAAACTTGGGAATCATCATTCGCTTAGCTATGCACAGATAATGTGACTCTTCTACTGCACCCCACGTACTTCAGCTACTTGGAAATTCCTCAAAACCCCAACACTAAGTCAAACTGTTTGCAATAATAAAATTACTTCAAATAAAACAACATTAATGACATAAGCAGCTATGCTGTGGAGATTAGAGACTGCAAATGCTACAAGTAAATATTATTGTATTATTTCCTGCACTGCTTAAGCCCAATGGCTTAAAGGATACAATAGTAAAGTTAGGACAGAAAAAGGCCCTTTCCATATTGTTTATGATTCAGTATTTTAAACTTTTGGCATAACATAAGGACCTGAAAGAGGTAGTCTCATACCTTCTAGCTTTTCCTCACTGTGCCATTCAAAGGGGAGGCTGATCTGAAAGTAGGAGGCAGTATTCAAGTAATGATTGTATCCTTTCATTACAACTCCTGTCTTAGTTTTTACAATTTTATATATGAAATCAGGTCTCCGACATGCCACTCAAAGTTCTGCTTTTCTGTGTGCTGCAACACTAAAGTATGCTATCTTTCATTTACAAAAGGAAGAGAAACTGGTCTTATGTCTCACAAAGCTAATTTTAATAGGGTTTGTGATTGTTAACATTAGGAACATGCATAGAAAAAGTGATGCTAACTGGTGTATGCATTTTCAAGATGCAACAGCTGGGTGAGGGATGCTGACTGCTTAGCAAGCACTCCATGTAAGACATGGAGAAATGCAAATTTTTTTTAAGTTCAGCACTAGCTGTTTACACCTTGTTACTCTAGCAAGAGAAATTTTTAAGTTTTTTATTTACTTTGTCCTTAGTACACATACATTGTAAAGGAATTTGCTGCATTCATCACTTGTAGTAAAGGCACATTCTGTGTTCCCTTAAATATCAAACAAATATTACGTGGCTTCATTTTGATGTGAAAGTGCGTGACCAATATTGGCCATTTATATAAATTAAAGTTTCCGAAAGTACTAGTAGTTTGTTGGGTTTTTTTTTTAATTTCTCATGCTTGTAGCACTTATGGAACTTCTCCCTGAGTGTCCCTCCTAAGATTGCTCCAACTGAGACTGAAGTTAATAGAAAGCAACCAAGTGATTTCAATGGGAGTTTCATATTTGGAAAGCAAAAAAAGCACAGTATTTTGGCAAGACTGTCCATGTATCTGAGTTCCCATTCCTAGGAAGTTTACAGGAGAATGCTAAGCATTTCAAATTGTCATGAGACTAACTACATTTGAATCTTCTTCTGAATATATGTAGAATATTCTGTAGTCTTCAAAGCTAAATTTTAAAAGAAAAAAATGCTTCAAAGCCCGCTCCACCCCTTTCCACCTGTTTTATTAGTTGAGAATGTCCTGCCCAAACAAGGTTCACAGATGTATCACAAACATTCAGTTTTTTGCAAACCCAAGAATCTTGCATAACTTCAGATGACTCTATGCTTTACAGTATAGCTCAGGCTATACTGTAAAGGAGGACATGCACTGCTGATGCTTTCTGAGGTACCTTTGATGATGAGAGATTAGTTGCAGCCATAATTTACCATTGCAGTACATTGTGGATAGACAGAATTTTAGAATTTGGATATTTTTAATGGATTTTTTAAAAATATGTTTTGTAGATCTCACATTTAAAAAAAAGTATGGGTGAAACTGTTGTTGCTGCTACTACTGTCCCACAGTGCTGTTCAGTGTGGGGACCTGCAAGGTTAGTATTTGGAAGGAGTTAGCAAGGGGTCCTGCTGCCGGGAATGGGAGGCCAGGTAGGCAAGGAGGAGCCTCCTATCCACTTAGTGCTCTCCCTGATAGCAAGGGGAGTGATATTGCAAAAGACTGCAAAAGAGAGTCTGTGCTTCTTTTAAAGGCCTATCCTGGACCTGGATGCCAAGGAGCTGCAGGAGGGAGAAGGCTGGCAGCAGACAGGGAAATAATTCAGTTGAATTCAATTAGAGTGCATCAGTAGAATTAAGTGAACTATTAAAATAAACAGGCCCCCTAAGTCAGAAATGGGTATGACCACTGAAATCAGAGTCTTCACAGATTTGCTTTATAGTATATTTAGTTATTAGTGCTAACATGAGCTACTGCACTGCACAGTTGCAAACATGCTCAGGACATGATTATATTTAGGGTTGCACACATGGCATTGGCCCACCTTGGCCCCTCTGACATTGGTCATTTTTCAGGATCCATAGCAGGCAGTGATGCAGCAAGGCACTAATTTCCTACAGAGACTGAGGAGCTGCCACCTTAGTTTGTGGATGAAAGGAAAACAGAAGCAACAGCATGAGAGAATAGGACTGTAAGCAAACTTTCCTTCCCTCTCTCGCTGAGGACTCCTGCTGAACACCTGCAGAGAGGGCAACGGTTGCTCTAGAAGAATGACTGCAGATTTTTAAAATATACTGACCAAAACACTGGCCAGGATACAACTCTAATCAAGTAGAAATAACACAACAGTCTGCTAATACATTCAGATATCCTGGATCATTTTCCCTCTAAGTGGTAACTAATTGATTTAACGGGAGCGATTTTCTTATTTAAAAGGAAGCATCCTGAGCATTTCCTGAAGACTGTAGATTTAAATTGTTCATCAGTGATATAGGTACTCATCAGCAAGCAATATCTGATTTGAATTTATAACAGGCATTGCACTTCATACTAAAGCCAGAGATTTGGGAAGAAACTGGTTGTAAGTGATAAAGTACTGCTTGTAATTGAGACAAGTAGGTTTTTTGAACAACGTAGGAATATATTTTCGGACTGCTTAGACTTCTCTTGTCTGACAGTAAATTTTGTAGATAGTTATGTCTGAGTGAAAAATCACAGTGAAAAAATGTACTGATACATGAGAATAGTTAAGAGAAGGTCATATATTGCAAGAGATGTTAGGTCATGTTAGGAGAATAATACAGTGTCCTACAGAGACAACACAGATACTTATTAGCGTTGAATAAAAAAGTACCTTGTTTTTTGGGTAGTATTCTGGAATTATGATTTCCTGCTTAAAAAAAGAATAATGAAGATAACCCAAATTAATGAAAAGAACTGAAGGGAACAAGCTTCTCAAAAAGGTTTGGGCAGGAAGCAGCATACATTTTGTATCCAGAGAAAAATACTCCAAAGAAAGTGTAGTGATAGTCTATAAAAAATGTTACCTCAGACTGTTCTGGAATTTGCAGTTGAGTTCCCCTTTCCTTCAAAGGTTCAAAATGAGAAGTTTTTGCAAAGCAGAGTTCTCAAAGTTTGCAAAAGGCCAATGGTTTAGTTTATATTTTTCCCAGTGCAAAGCAAATGACTGTCAGAGGTCAAACATACAATTTGAAAGTTAAGTTGTATCCCCTAGTCCCTTTCCTGTTGCTGCCTCCTCTTAGTGCTCCATTCTACAGGTTTCTGAGTTCTCATATGCATTATTTAGCAGCCTCGGCTCATAGCAACACAAAATTACACACAGCACCAGCAGAATTCCAACTTGGTTGGAATTCCAACTTTGGAGGCCTAAACACTTCAATTTAGAAACGCAATAAAAACAGTCCTAGGCTTTCAGTATGTATTTCAGTATGCACGAGAACAAAATACAGGTGAGAATACTTCTGTTAGCTCAAATAAATAAATATAAATGTGCTCTGGAACGGGTTCCATTCTAAAATGTGAATTCCTATACAAAGGTTAACATCCTGAGCAGTGGGGTTTAAACCAATCACTATGGAAGAAAATCTAACAGCTAGTTCTGCTGGAGAAAAATTTCCATGCTCACAGCTTAAAATGTTCTTTTGCTTGCTTCTTTTGCAATCATAAGTAGAAACTGAAAATGTTTGAAAGATATTTTTTTTTCTCCAAGTAATACTTTTTTTGGTTATGGACCAGTGGTGCTGACAAATACCTAATTCTTGCCATGAGCCGAAACACTAAATGGCAATCTAGTCCATTTTTGACAGTACACATGCAAGATATGGCCACATCTGTAAAACACCATTTTTTAGCAAGCTCCTTAGAATATCTAAAATTAAAACTGCAAGAGAAAGCAAGGCTAGTTTCAAACCTTGCTGTATAACTGCAATAATTACTTCTAAAAAAATACCCTGATGCACAGAACAAGAGTGACAATAGGTACTAATAATCAAAGCATATGACCAGTTGTGTACTCACAAAGAGCTAAAGATGGAGTCCAAACCAAAAAGTCAGAAATAATATTCAAGCTTCCTATCTTGACCCATTTCAGAGTTCTGCAATATGGGCGAGAAGGCTGTAAAATTTTGCACTTACAGATTTTGAGGCGTTCGAATGCCAGGACCAAATTCTTAGCGTGGGCCCAGGACCATTCCAGTAAACTCTTTTTAGAAACATATTTATCTTTTGTATTGATGTGATCAGCAGAACTGATTAATGGCAATGAAATTATGCTGAAGAGCTCCAGTGGAAGAGCTGGTTCCAGTGATTGTTGCAGCAGATAGTAAGAGCTGATGAGGAGTAGGGATGAGTTAAGAGTCCACACAGAATAGTCCCATTTAGCATGACAAGCCAGGATCTAAACTTAAAAGTCAGATACAGCTCTTTCTGGAAATATTTATGACCTTGGGTTTCCAACTACTGCTCTTTATCTGCAAACCTGCCTTTCACCACACCTGAGATACTAAGTGGATCAGTTCTGAACACGTTTTGCAGTCAGAGCTTCATCTAATCTCTCACCTTTCCCTCGTCCCTCCCCAGGCTCTAATACCTGTAGTGTGCTGCTCCAATTGCCTTCTGCATACAGACATAAGCATACAACTTCTGTCCTTGAATAATCCACTTCTAAATAATCTTTGCCTAAAAAATCTGTCTTCAAACATCTTGCATTGCTTAGGCTAAGGTACCTCCCAAACTGGGTGTTGCCCTACTTTCTTCTACTCTCCCCTTGTCTTTTCAGTCCTTTTCCTCTATCCTTCCACATATATCAAATATCTGTGGTGTTAGGGTCCTCTTTTTGGCAGTTTCTACCATGTGAAACAACTCTATTGTGCTTCCCCCCTATTTACTTTACTGGCATACACACATCTTTTCTGACATTTCTCATTCCTTCGTCTGTCAGGTGTTTTAAGGAAAAGAATTGAACAGGCATATTTAAAAGAAACTGTTCTGGGTAAAGCTACTGGGAAGCCATGTTACACAATGAAGACAACAGTTCTGTCTGGGATTGTGAGGATTATCAAACACGGAAGAACAGTAATTTAAATGTATTAACTGCTTTGCTAGAAATACTGTGTGCACAAGAAGATAAAAATTATAATCACAGTAGATTAAACTTGGTTCACAAGCCTTCAAACATACTCAGTATGACATTCTTTTTCATTTATGCAGCTGAGCAAGTTTACTTCAGCCAGCGGGTGGGGGGTCTAAGAAAACTATTTGGACTGCATAACAAGAACACATCTGTACAGCTGAGATAGCTTTGAAGATATGCCAAATTTGTTTTGGGATTTCTGTGGTGGGTTTTGTGTTGTTTGGGGTTTTTTTTAATAAGCTTAAGGCTTTTCTAAAAGAATCCTAATATCACTTCTACCCCTCACACCAAAAATAAACTCCAAATGAAAACAGCATCAGGAATGGTCATGTAAGCATTTCTATGGCACAATACATAAACTGCTTAACCATTCAAGTCACAAAATAGTACAGCATACATATGAAAAATGGAATGGAATTAGTTTATGTATTATGTGTTCAAACAACCATCAGCCAAACACATCTTTGAAAGCGTTGATATGAAATACAGAAGTAAAGTTGCCAATTCCCAGCAAAAATCACCTGTAGATATTTGCAAATAGCAATATCCAATTACGGTATGCTTCAGTATTTAACTAGACTTGGCAGGGAGAAGTAAAAAAAAAAAACCAAACCAAAAAACCCAAAAACCTCATATTCTGGCAGTCTACAGCACGTTGAATTCTACAGCATTAACAAATGTAACCATCTTGTCCTATTTAGGAAATTTTTTTGTCTAGATTTCTTTGTTTGGGTTCGATAATGTAACTGCAAGCTGATCCAAAATGACAAAAAGCTTCATTCCAAGTGCAGTATGAGAATGCAGTCACAGATGCTACTTCATTGCTTGTCCACAAGCAGCATTGTAAAGGGTCTGTTAGACTCTTAAAAAAAGCAGTCTATTGGCAGCTACCTTTCAGACAGAATTTGCTAGCATTACTGATTTACTACATTTGTACACAAAACAGTAATGTACATAAATTTCAAGACAGTGTATCAAACTCTCATACAATATAAATGTTCTAAGCATGCAGTTTGGAAGGGCTGGATTGTATTCAATGCTCTGGGAAAAAAAGTTACAATTCCTCCTGTGCGGCTAAATTTGGAAAGCAAGAGACCCCAGATGTGCTCTGCAGTGTTTTATGTGCTTGTATCAAGAACATTACGCTACTCAGCACAAGTCAGGCCTATGCTATCCCATGACATAGGCCACTGGCTTTCATACACCCAGAGCTTCCATGGTCCACACTGAAGTGAAAACAGTTTGGACAAGCTGCTTGACAACAGCACTGGCAGTGTCATTCCTAGCAAAGAGCAAATACCCAGACATGGCTGGGGCTTCCTCAACAGTGTGCATGACAGCTCCCTTAGAGTGGTAAATAAGTGGAAACATTGGAAAGATATTTGCCATTTTCCTTCTATTTTCTCTGTTCCCCACATAACGTAAACGTAAATTTAAATGTTCAATTTTAAATTATTAGAGATTCAGATTCAAATTAACCTAAATGTGTAACTATCTTTTGGCCACATATAGATATTGACTTTCCCTCCTCCCTTTTTCTGATCTTCTTCCTTCATCATGAAATTTCTTGTTTCAAGAGAGCTAACTGGAAACTTCAGGCCTCCAGTTCTCTGTCAAAACTTGCATTTGAATCTCACAAGGGTGCAATGGGTAAAGCACATAGAAATTTCTTTACAAAGACCTACTAGTAGCTGTGCTTTTGGTTCTCCTGTGGTCACTGTGAAGGAGACTGCTCCTGTCCTCGCAGAACAATCCAACAATCCTCTTTCACAAGTAACTGAACACCGTAGAGCTTGGTGGAAGCATTACACGGAGGGCTGTCATATGTTATTGCAGTCTTATCTTTGAGCTTTTTTTCCTTGGATGAGTTTATTTTTTCAATCCTAACACAATTTTGATATAATTTTTGGCCAAAGAAACAAGGCTAGTTTTGTGCCAGAACAGCCTAGTATAATGTGTCAGAACCTATTTTCATCTGCTTATTTAAGTCTTCCAGAACAACATTTTAGGCCTTCCCACCATACAGAACTATGCCTACCTTGAATGGTTTGTTTATTTGTACTCAGGATAGCTAGGCAACAAGTGGGCAAAACCTATCCATGAGCTGGTAAAACCACTTTGTATTAAGCTTTATATCCAACTTCTTTTTATTTCAAAAGATGAAATTGAATGCAAAATCTAGACCAAAACCACAAATTTGGAGGTTCTAATGTTATCTTCATCTTTTTTTTAAAAAAATTAATACCACTACCACCCAGCATCACCGACAGAAACAATGGTAGCTTTAACTTCTGGTCCAAATCCTGCAGACCCTTGGCATACCTAACTCATATATATTTCTTTTACCATCAACTGAAGATTCAGTTTTGATTATTCTTTATCTGCTCCCCATTAGAACACATTGAGAACAATGCACCATGACCTATCAGCCATCTAAAATGAGCCCTTGCCAGAGGAAGTTTGTGGTACCTGACGAGCTGTGCCTCTGCATAGAGGGTCTAGCATATTACAAAGCCAGGCACACTGTGGAGCCCCACAGTGTGAAGTCTGTCAGGCCATGCACTTCAGTGTAAGGCTGGTTCATCTGCCCCTGTATCACAGTCCTGGAACTGGAAGTACTTGGGGAGCACAATGGAGGGATACAGGAGCTGCTCAGACACTTTCAGTCAGGTGAAACCAGATTTATTAGCCCAAGCTCAGTGTTATTGCTGCAGTCAGCAAAGGCAAGGAGGATGCTGTGGCCAGCTTCGGGAGCAGGGTGAAGTGGATGTAATAGAGAACAAATCTTGCCAATTTTTTCAAGTATGGCTTGGCTGCAGAAGTGTTGAGAATCATTACTGTATAATATATTAGATATGCTTGAACATGTTAAATTTCTTGTTTTCTTGGACAATGAAACAATCCTTCTTTAATGTACTATAAATTACTGTAAAATACAAATTGAGATATTCTGTTGATATGTGGGTTTTCTTACTGGTTTTGTTTGGTTTGGTTGTTATGCATGGTTTCTAACAAAGCATAACTTTCAGTCCACATTCATGTCAGCAATGGCCTTATTTGAAACAGCAATTCTTCTCAAGGTGCCTCGCAGGGTGATGACCCTTAATTCCAGGCATCCCAGATTTGATTAAAGCCACATGAAACAAGTCCATCTTTGTAACCCTGCACTAGCATATTGCCTGCTTTCCTCAAACACACAAAGAGCCTTTACTAAGACTAAACTAACTCATCTTTATATTGGTCAGCTTTTCTTAAACTTTGTTTCTCTACCACAGTTCAAGCCCCAAACCAGGTACAGAATTGTGAACTCCACTAGCAGCTAGATCAAAAACTAGATCAAGAACGAAGCATGGAGTGCCACATGTATTCCTTTAAGAAAGAGCCCTTTTGTGAGACACTTGTTCTATCTATATATGTATTCTATCTATCTATCTATATTTTTAAGTAAAACAGAAAAATCCTAGCATTTATAACTAAAGTGAGAGTCTCAGTATCTCAGTAGTAATGAATGTCCACTTTGCTCTTTCCTGGCTTTACTTCATACACGACACCATCATCCAGAGGAGACAGCATGGAGCCTGTGTAAAGCTTTGTCTGACTAGTGACTTGTGAGTTAGGCAAGAAGGAACCTTTCAGTGTTGCCTCTGTAAAAGCAGACATCTTCCTCTGTGCTCTCCCACAAGATCAAAAATATGTGCTGTCAACAAGGACAATTATTACAATCAGAAGCATTCCTCCTGAATGAGGACCAGAGCCATTTTCGTTTTAAATCCAAGAACAAAACTATCTTTTCCTATAAGACAAGATCTTCCACTCTCCTCTTCTTCAGAAGTAAACTGCCTTTTATCTTCCCTGGGTTTATAAGGAGATGAAATCATATACTTCAAGTCAGTGGCTATTCCTGTCCCTCCCAAAAGTAGTCGGCTAGAAGGGAGAGGAGGGAAAAAAGAAACAGAGAATGCAAGAGCAAAACCACAAAGCTCTTTGGGGAATTGGACAAGTCAAAAAAAAAAAAAAAAAAGGCAACTCACAACTGCCACACCACTAGTAACTGTACAATCATTAAAGAGGAACTGTAAGGAACTACTCTGGATTTATTAACCATTTTAAGACAAAATCAACAAATATGATACAGGGTTGTTCAACATAAGACAAACTATGGTCCTTACCACATTATCATAGTGATACAGAGCACCTAAACCCAAGCAAAGGACCACCCTTTGTGAATTCTCTTTCCCTGTGGGTGATCACTACCTTCATTACTGCTGTTTTCTTTTTGTTTAGAGGTCAAAAGAAATCTTGTTGGTTTGGTCCCTCTCTTGCTCTCTGAGGCTTGCACATATAGTTTATTAAAAGTTGGTAAGATCTTTGATGATCATAGTTTAGCAATTCCCATCTAAATTCCCAACCCCTCTTTTCCTTCCTTCTCAATCAGCTGCTCTGATCAAATACAGGCCTTGTATTGATTCAAGTTTTGAAATCCCACTGGAGATGACTCAATCCAATGGGATACTCATGGAAATTGATTAATAATGATAGTTTTACTTTTCATATCCACTTTAACTTATTTTTATCCATCTTTTCTCATTCTGGGGAAAAAAAGAAGTCCCACCTTGCATTTAACTTTTTAACAGATAAAGAAATCAAGCACTTCTAAAGTTTAAAGTGTCAACAGATCCCCAACTCCATCATCAAATCATCACTGTTAGTACTTTCAAGAATCCAGAGTGAGTACAAAACACATGAAATAATGTGCAAGTGATCCTCCAATATGATATCTAATTTATTATAGTTGTTGTTTCTGGCTTTTAGTTAGCAAACTAATGCTGAATCCTATTTTCTTACTTGAGAGCACCACACAATGTTATGTGCTTTTCTAACTTTCACAGTAGATACCCATTGGTGATTACTTGCAATAATCCACTTCCAAACAAGTGTAGATTAATTACAGCACAGAGTAAAATCTCAGGCTCTGATTATATTAAGCCCAGCCACAGAAATTATCTTACACTCTCAGCCCCCCCCAAAAGTTGTCAGACATGGAGGCCTTTTCTTTAAAGAAGATGCAGACAGAAGATTCAGTTGATAAAACACTAACCAAAACAGAGATTTACTGATTTATCTTCTGTCCATAAGCATGTGTATGTTTTCTCAAGGTTATGAAGTGCTAATTATCCCCAAGGCTAAAAGCAAATTCCTCATATAATAAATCCTAAGCATAATGCAGCCACTACAGTTACAATACAGTGTATAAAATCAGTCAATCCTCTAATAGTTCAAATTCTAGCTCCAAAAATACTTCTGTTCATTGAATTATGAGACAGGAACCCATTACGAGCCCTGGAAAGCAATTCAATCTTACTAATTTTCCATCAGTGTAAAGAGCTTGTAACCTTGTCTGAACATTAAATTCTAGATTAAAAAAAATGTAAAAAACACTTTAAAAACAGAAAAGTAATTTAATACTGTTTTTTAAATTGTGGTTTCACTTTCTGTAGGAAGCATATGTTCCTGTGGGGATCACCTGAAGGAATGCCAAATATCCATAATAGACTTTAGTACTGCATTTCATATAGTAGCACAAACCTTTTCACAAATAAGCAAGCTAGGAGAACCTTAGCTGAGTTTCAAACGAGCCTGAAATTGCTTTGTTGTTTCTTCAGTTTTCATGTGGAACCAAGTGGAATGGAGCAATTTTAATTGAGTTTTGCAAGGAGATTTTTTTTAGTTCATTCAAATTCAACGTGAATTTCCAAGCATATAAGCTGTTTATGTGGACGTATACACAGAAGGCAAAACTTAAATTTTCACAGTCATGCTTGTGACTTTGAAATGCGAAGCTATAAAAGCTACAAACTTAAGAGTTCATAATTAAATGAAGGACAAGTATCATATCTACCTTTCTCTTCTAAACATCTGTAAAAGATAAAGCTACTAGTATTAATTTATCGTATTTGATTTCTTAAACGTTAGCATTAGTTATGTTTATAGAACAAGCATCTTTGCACAGGCTATACAACAGCAATTGTAGAATATACATACAATATACGTGCATGTACTGTGGAAATATAAATAAGCAATCAACATGACAGGGAGTGGTATGCTGTGCGCATATATATATATATATTTGAGACCAGTTTTCTCAAAAATTGTTGCAAGTTTTGTTTTTCAGATCTTTGGAGCTGAATCTACAACTCATAAACACTGATTCCTATCTACCTTCTCAGCTAGAAGTAGCATATGACATACACTAACAATAGCCATAACCCAGCAGAGTGCTCAAGCACATAATTTGTATAAATATACAAGCATTAATTAACACAAAGGCTATCTGGTTAAAATTAGATTCATGCTGATATAGTTGGCTGAACCACAGCACATATAACTGTCAGCCAGTATACAACTACATTCCTGTGAAACATAAAATAGAACCAACAGAAGTCAAAATTTATTTATATGGATTCTATTGCCGCAAAACTGAACAGTTTCATATGACCATATGAGACCCTACAACTTAATGCCAGCAGTATTTGTTACACCAGTTCAAAGAGCACATCCTCTCAGCATAGAATCATAGAATTGTTTAGGTTGGAAAAGACCTTTAAGATCATTGAGTCCAACCGTCAGCCATGCCCACCAAACCATGTCCTGCCTTGTTTACGTGCTTTTTGAATACCTCCAGGGATGGTGACTCCACCACTTCCCTGGGCAGCCTGTTCCAGTGCCTGACAACCCTCTCAGTAAAGACATTTTCCCTAATATCCAATCTATACCTCCCCTGGCACAACTTGAGGCCATTTCCTCTCATTCTGTCTCTAGTTACCTGATAGAAGAGACCAGTACCCACCCCACTACAGCCACCTTTCAGGCAGTTGTAGAGAGCAATAAGGTCTCCCCTCAGCCTCCTTTTCTCCAGACTAAACAACCCCAGTTCCATCAGCCGCGCCTTACAAGTCTTGTGCTCTAGGCCCTTCACCAGCTTCGTTGCCCTTCTCTGGACATGCTCCAGCACCTCCATGTCTTCCCCGTAGTGAGGGGCCCAAAACTGAACACAGTACTCGAGGTGCGGCCTCACCAGTGCCGAGTGCAGGGAAACAATCACCTCCCTGCTCCTGCTGGCCACACTATTTCTGATACAGGCCAGGATGCCGTTGGCCTTCTTAGCCACCTGGGCACACTCCTGGCTCATATTCATCTAAAAGATACGGCTCTTTTTTTCCCTTTTGCAATTGAATAACTTGAGTTCTAAATTTAATCTGCTGAAGTGATTTCAAGTGTTAAATTCTGTATATAGTAGAGAAAGAACAGGACAGAATAAAAAAAACCACAACAGCCTCACACAGACCATTGGGGGAAATGCTGAGTCCCAGTGACAACGACAACGGAAAAGGTTGGTTTCTGCAGTTAAAAGCTGGAGCCAGTCAGGTACAGATGCTTTGTAATCACTGTCATGAGTTTAGGCTTCCATGCATAGGATTTAGAAATGGAGATGTGGAAAAAATAAACTGTAAAGAATCACAATGGTTATTTCACATAGACTGTTCGTCAGAAAAATAGCAGGAAAGTTGTATCATCTCTCTTTAATGTTCAGAGATGGATTCGTGTACTGAGCTCCGTGCCGCAAAACAATATATTTCTTTAGCAGAGTGTGCAACTTAAAATAACCTCAGCTTCTTTTCTCTCTCACTTTCAATTTACAGTTTCTTTAAGAAATTATAAGCTTAAATTTCCTTTCTCCTGCCCTTCTGGGTCCAGTCCTGAAGTCTAAATTGGTCAGCTTAATGTGGCAGTTTTTCATTTTGCATGTCCCACAGAACTTGCTCTTCTGGCTTGCTATTCACCCAGGCAGGTTCTAACCACCAAGTCCTTGGCAAGTCCCTTGCAGTTTTGCCTGCAGAAGCATCTAGGGAAGAATCAGTGACTTACAAAGGAAGTTCTGAGAAGGCCAGAGCTGAATGAACTTGCAGAACTGCAAAACTGTTCTTGTCTAGGAGATAACTGGGGTCTAAAAAGGAAATTTATAATAGCAGTTGCAGTTAGATCTAAGTGTTGACTCTCTTTTGCACCTGTGCGTAAGCACTGAAGCAGATGATTGCATGGCATTACTACTTTCTGTGCAGGAACCATATAACATAGGATCAAGATCTGGGTCATCTTACTCCTTCCTATCTTCAGCAAAGGAGCACTGACCTTTCTGGACTAGGAACCTCAGAGAAAACCCTGGTTTTACCAGGACTAGGAGGCAGTAAACAGCCACCAAATTTAGGGTGTCTCTAAAGCAGAAGAGCTCTGCCCCCACAGCTATTTCAGCATAACTATACCAGTGGGTATCTCCAAGTTTCTCTGTAGCATAGTGGCACCTTCTGCGAGGTGTTCAAACTATGTCACTGAAAGAAATTTTAGGACAATATAGCAACATCTATATTGGGGTTTCCTAGTGTGCTTACCTGAAGGAGGAAATATGCTTTTTTGTTTGTTTCAATAATCTTATCCAAAACAGTTATGCCAGCAACATTTTTTGTGTAGACTTAGTCCAAGCTAGAATAAATCAACTACCTACAGACTCTGTGCTCAGAGACCTGGCAGTCATTTTCTCCCATCTTCTAGGCCATAAGTAGACATGATTGTTTTCTTTTTTTGTTTCTAAGAGACATAGGTTAAAATACTTTAAAAAAGATATCATATTGAATATGGAAATAGATAACAAGATATCTTGGGAATGAATGTACCCACATAAAAGATGAAACATGGAAAAAGAGGAAAAGAGAGCTGAGTGAAAGGCTTTCTAGGACTTTTACCTAATGAGTAGGTAAAAATGATATAATGATGCTAAATGCTAAGAGTTAATAACCTTAGCCTTGCACAGGCAACTGTGGTTCACCATCAAAGGAAAAAAAGAGAAAAAAAATTGAGTCTTGTTAAACTTTAAAAGTGTGATATAGATGTAAAGCATTAAAAATTATTGCCTTAATCTTATACAAGTATCACTTTCTACAGAGTTTAGCTAGTGATTTTACATCAAAGAGAAATACAATCAGGCCTGCTGTCTGGCAGCCTGGTCTCTGGCTGAGTCTTAGCTCCTTACGGATTTACACGAGTGCTACATCCCAGATCTGGGCCAGCATGGTCTGGTTGCCAATCATAAGTTTACCTTTTACAGTAGTGATGATGGAAACTCAAAGGCCTGGAGCTTGAGCTGAAGCTCAGAAGTCCCTTGCACACACAAACTGTAGAGCACTGTTGAGGATATAAATCTGGACAATCCTTTCAGAGGATCTTACAGTGCTGCTGTTTCTAATGCTGAGTACCAAAAGGGCAGAGTTACATATGAAAATGCAGGCAACAAGTAATGTTAACTACAATTATTTTAGCACTGAAAATTACCAGAATGGAAGCTTATACAAAAGTTTGGAAAGAAGTGCTTATAGTCTCTAAATGGAATGTGAAACTGCTGTATAAGGGGCGGATTCTGTTCTCATTATAGCCATTGCAAGTTTTTCCCCGCATTGCATGTCTATTTATATCTGATTTATCTGGAGAGAGAGAGGAAAAAAAAAAAACCAAAAAAAAACCACTAGTGAGCTAATGAGGACTTTTGGACACAATGACTTTAAAGTCTTCCAACTTGCTTTACTCCTTGACATGATTTATGGATTCATCTCCTGCTGTTTAGCTTTAGTGCACCACGAGGAACAAGGCTTCCAAACAAACTGAATGCCATTTGTTTGCAACATACTTAGACAACAGCTTCCTGCGGATCTTCTTTCTCTCATTCAATTTCCCATTTCACTAAACATTGTCCAAGTACTACTGAGATGCATTCAATACAATTTTCCTACTGAAAGAATATATTTTTTTTATCAGTTTGCACAACTATTTCCAACTTTTTATGGAGAATATTATGGATAGTAAACAGTAAGTCCTACTCTCTCACAGCAGAATATGAGTAACTCTGATTGGAATTAGTATCTATTTTTATTTTATTCTTTGGAAGAATCAGTACCGAGTCAGGTCCAATTATAAGCAGATTTGTTGAAAGCATTTTCTTTTCAGCAACAATTGTTGTCATCTAAAAATGTGTGTGGGTGTCCATGCACTTATATTTTGCTATACTTACTGCAGAGAGGAACTCTCCCCACTAGCTTTAAGCAGTGATAAGCAGGCAAAAAAGTCAACAAATATCATCAGGGTAAGTCACTTATTTGAGACTAGGGAGATCCCAGTGTATTCCCTGATAACAGAATTACAATGGACAGGTAGAGCTGCTAAGACCATCCACTGTAATTATAGAATATTTAAGTATGTATTCAATACCTAGTCTGTTTACCTTAAGTATACATCACAAAAGAAGGCATTTGAGGGCAAAATACAGTCTAAGGAAAAAATAAGTAACTTCACTATTAAATAAAAACAACAATCCAACCTGTTTAAAACAACGAATGTAGGTTTACCTAAAAGGTGGTATCCCCATTCTTTGTGAAAAAAGGAAGAACTGGAAAAATGATCTCTTAAATCTGTTTTATTCAGAGATCCCAGGATACAAAGAAATTCATATTAATAACATCCTGTGTAAAACTGAAAAAATACAGGCCATGAGGCACATGGGAGTGAAGTGACTGTAAGTTTACATTTTAGGATAATGCTCTGCAAAGACTTTTTGAACATTTCCGTGCTTGGCTTTTGTACAGTAAGTACGCTGTGAGATTTCAGGCTGACCTTTAGCTTTTGGAAATGCTGAAGTTTGTGCTTGCAGAACAAGCCTGCACATTTCAGCTAAACAGAAGAAGGAAAAACAGTGAGGAATATTTTGTTATGGGGTTGACTTATTTATTTTAAACAAAGGAAATACTGCTGATTCAACAAAATATAGGTAGAGATGCTTTAAGTGGAAAGTAAGGGAAAAGTTTGATCTGGTGAGCAAAATCTAAGTAAAGGGACATTTTCTATAGATGGTTGATAATGGTTGCCATTACATAGATGGTAAGTGAAAAGGTATTTCTTTTGCCCTGCCTTGTCTTGGGTTTCTGCATTGCATATAGCTTCCACAGCCAATGCCTCTTCCAGTTGCATGTCAAATCCAGCTTATTATCCTTTATGTTCTAACACTCTGACATAAAATGCTGATGAGGGAATGGGGTAGGAGGTCTCATTTACTTATTGGGTGCAATCTGCTGTGGAGGAACACAAAACATGCAATGAAACTGTCCATAGGATCATGATGGTTGCCCAGCTCCCTGCTGGAACTGCACTTACAAATCATCTCTCTCAGGCTGTACTGAGAGAGAGAATGGGATAATACTTGCTTTTTGCCCTTCTTTGATCATTTCCTTATCTGCAGAAAGGACTGTGGGATGTGTGCCAATGTCCTAATCAATATTTGTCTAATTAAGGAAAAAAAACCCACAACTAACAGTCATTTCCATATGAGTAAGCAAGCTCAATCCTCTTTTGAGTTCTCGTAAGTCTACATAAAACTCTACTAAAATTAGAATGTTGTCCTTTTTAATTCATCACAACCCCAATAGCTTAGTCTGAGACAATGCCAGTGGTTTTCAGACCCACTTTTCCCAGTAGACTGCTTTAAGGGACTTTCATACTGGGAAATATAGCTAATGCCTTGTTTGTTCTCATATCTGGCTTGGGACAGCAGAGTTCCAAAAGAAATACAGGAGTTATTTATGTTAAGGTATAGCCCAGCTCTAAGATGTCATCTCATTTCTGATTTCTCCCATAAGTTTAGTTCACTCAGAACCAGATGCTTCTTATTCAGAGTGATTAATTGTAAGAAAACTTCTTAATATCTGTGTTTAAGGTTTCTCACTTCATCTCATTTGAGTGTGAAAACAGACAAAAATGAGGTGCGGAGAGTAAATGTTGTTCCAGAGGAAAATGGAATAATTTTTCAGTTCACAGCCTGAAGAACTCACTCTCAGCTCTTCTAAGCACAATACTGTAGGGTAGTCAAAACTGGCTTGAACTTCTCATATTTCCTTTGAACATTATTGAAATAATTTATAATTAAAAATTCTTAATACTTTGAATGGAAAAGTTTCTGCATACCTGCTTATTCCACATTTGATGACAGGGTGACTGTTTTCATGACATTGTTCTCATAACTTACTCATTTGCTTCTGCAAGGCCAGGATACATACATGTTGCATGTACAGGTGGATGGAAAAAAAATGAGATGCCATTATCCTCATGCCCTCCCACATTTCCCACAGAAATAAAGATTGAAGCTAGCACCCTTTCCTACACCTTTAAAATTTCCCTCCATGGTGGCAAATCACCTCTAGCAGAAACCCCAGCGACAGCTATGCTAGGAACTGCAGAATTACAGAGGATCAAGCAACCTCCTTAGTATTTGTTTCTTGTGATACACAGTGTTTGAGACTGAATAATTTCCTGAGCTCAAGTTGAAAAATTGGGTGTAGAGAGAAGAGCTCAAAAATATCAACTAAATCATTTTGCCTAGAATTTGGGTTAAAAGCAGCCACTGCGCCCCCCCCCCCCATGTTGCTGACTAAAAATAGGTACTGAAAAATGACTAATTGCCATTTTGTACATAAGGGAAGGCTTGGCAAGAAACATATATTTGCAGAAAGTCAGGTGGCTGGCATGGGTCATCAGGAATTTTGAGTTATAGAAAAATGAGAATCAGGGGTATAGAAGAAAGAAGTCCAAGGGGCTTGAACCTGATGGAGATCATTAACAGTAACAGTCAGAAATAGCAAGCGCCAGTGCCTTGTGTGCATCCAACTTAGTTGATTATTTCCTCATCTTCCTCAGAATGTGAATTTGAGCAGATGAACCTTATGAAGGCTATGTAATCCACACAGCATAGAGTGCTTCCAGGTATTTCCTCTTTTTTTTTAAAATGTACCATAAGGCAAGGAATAATTCAGAATAATCACAGAGCAAAAGGATTTTCCGATAAGAAAACAGAGGGAAAGAAGAAATTGCCTAGAAAAGACAAAAAAAAAAACCACAAAAAAAACCAAGCAAAAAAACCCAAACCTGTCAGAATTGGCCAGGAAACTAAGTTTCCATTCCACTACTTTTTTTGGGTGTATCTTCAAGTGTTAGTAGCTTTAGGTTTTATGCATCATGTTTGAAACTACTGCAGTCTTTGTAATGACAATTGACATAATTAAGCCAACTTTATCTAATTAAGTTAGCCATCTAAGTAAGATTGATTTCTACTTGGTTTATTACAAGAGATTTTGAGAAGACATTTTAATAACAAATATATAGCTGGACCACAAGCAAATGTTAAAAGATGGTTTGGTGCCTTATAAGAATGTATCTTGTAGATAGCAAATTCTCCCCCTCCCTTTTTATATGCTATGCTGCTTCAAAATACATAGATGCTGTTACCTTTCCCTAATTTAGGGAAATTTAGGGAAAACCTGGAGAACAGAGCTGGACGAAGCATAAATCTCTACATAGTCATAACCAATTGTAAGGAAAGAATTTAGCATTTCATGGTCCACATGTATCTGTATATACTTGAGGGGCAGTACATAACATTCCCAAACTTATTCCTCAGAGCTGAAGCTATAGTTTATACATATTCAATGACTACCTACAACTATCATTAGTATTTTAGAAAAATCTTGTGCCATTTTGGTACTAGACAGTCTAAATAGGAATCCAGTGATGCTGTTGTGACACAACGCTTCTCAGAGCGAGTCTAGGTGCAGTAATTGATCAAGTGAATAGACAGCAGTGCTAAACGGAATAGTTAGTGATCTTGCTTTACCCATGCCAGGAAGCGTTTTGGTTTCTTCTTACAACTCACTGCATAAACACTGTAACAAGGAGAGACTTCCCAAAAATATAAATGTGTGTGTGTGTT
>NW_010972920.1:5957128-5965748 GCF_000737465.1 Haliaeetus leucocephalus
ACCGTGGAAAGGACCCATGCTGGAGCAGTTCATGAAGAACTGCAGCCCGTGGGAATGGCCCACGTTGGAGAAAGTTCGTGGAGGACTGTCTCCCATGGGTGGGACCCCACGCTGGAGCAGGGGAAGAGTGTGATGAGCCCTCGCCCTGAGGAGGTGAAGCGGCAGAAAATAACATGTGATGACCGTAAACCCCATCCCTGTCCCCCTCGTGCCGCTGGGGGGGCTTGGTGGAGAAATCTGGGAGTGAAGTTGTGCCCGGGAAGAAGGGAGGGGTGGAGGGAAGGTGTTCTGAGATTTCGTTTTATTTCTCATTTACCTCACTCTGGCTGATTTGTAATAAATTGAGCTAATTTTCCCTAAGCTGAGTCTGTTTCGCCCGTGATGGTAATTAGTGAATGATCTCTCCTGTCCTTATCTCGACCCGCAAGTTTTTTGTTATATTTTTCTCTCCCCTGTCCAGCTGAGGATGGGGGAGTGATAGAACGGCTTTGGTGGGCACCTGGCGTCCAGCCAGGGTCAACCCATCACAGTGTTCCTGTTTTCTCCTCAGTATTTCAGTCTGGATCTGCTCTTTTAGTGTGTAGGGCCTCTTCAATAGAGATGACTCATAATGTTTTAAGTATCCTCCAAATGCAAGATGAACAAGCATCTGCAGGGGATTAGGCTGACGTCAAAATCACTCCACATTCTCTATATTAGACATGAACTTGGGTCAGGAAAGAAATGGAGCACTTGTTCATTGAATCATTCTGCCACTTAACTCATCTTAGCCATACTTTAGAAGGTAATTACATTCCCAATAGCAAAAGTGATCTGAAATAAATTTTGCCAGATAAGTCTAGATGAAATGTACCGATTAAGGCACTGGGAGCTATACGAGTCTTATTTTTCATAACCAGACCTTGTTATAGTCACCAACAGGCTTGCTAATGCAAGTGGAGTAATCTTTTAAAGATGATTGCAGAATCCTCTCTGGCATGGAATATAGCTTCCTGCATTGACCCAAAAAGAATGGGAGAGATCATACAATACACTCCATTCTGTGGCTGCTGCCGTCTTCTGTAAAATGAGTCTGGACCTTATGGAGTCCAAGGAGCTCTGTGCTAAGTTATTCTAGAAAAGAGATGCATTTATCTTCTCTTATGCTATTTTCTCAGACACAGAGGTAAAGTTGTCCTGCTTTGGCTATTATTTTCAAGGATTCAAGTTATAGGCACTCTTTCTCTCAAAAATATGTCCAAGATGAAACAAGGCTGTGTTTAGAGTACAATTCAAGACATGGTTGTATGGGCCTTTTCAGTTACTGTGGCAACTATAGATTCAGTAAGGTCCTGTAGACTGGCCTCCTGGCTGTTTTTTCCCCTTTCCCATAAGGTTATTTAGATGGTTGCTAGTATTGACCATAGATGTGTGGGGCTGCTTGCACCTTGAGAGATTACATACTCCACTGATTTGAGCTGAAACCACCCTGTATCTACCAACTATGCTTATGACCTCTTGCAACTGGGCTTTGTCAAAACCTCAGTCATCATGAATTAGGACTTAGAGCCAGAGTAAAAATTCACTCGAGAACAACTGAAAACCTGCTTCTAGCCCTAAGGATTAAATAAGCCTAGGCAATGCCCGACAAATTTGCTTAAACTCTAAAATCCTCCAGTGAAGGAGTTTCCAGGACCCCTAATTTAGCAAAGTTTTTCATCATCCTCAGAAACATTGAATATGCAAGCTTAAATTTTCTTTGCTGTAGAGTTGATTTCTTGCTGCTTTTAGCCTACAAACAAGAACAAACAACTGTACTGCCTTCTTTATAATAGTTTCCTGCTGTGAAGTGGTTAAGTCCTCCCTCCCATCTCTATAGTTGGTTTTAGTCTTTTCCAAAAAAGAAAGACTGAATACACTAAATTCCTCCACAGCTTCCTCATAGGTCATGCTTTCTAACTCTTTTAGCATACTTGCTGATCTACTTTGGACCCTTTCCAATTTGCCCACATCTTTCTGAACTTGACAGAGTACTCGCAGCGCCAAATAAAGATGAATAATTACCTACCATGTTCTACAGATTGAGCTATCCTATTAATATGGCCCAGGATCACATTTCCCTCTTTCCTTAAGGAAAAAAAATGCAACAAATAACAAAAAACCCTACCACCTACCTCCCGCTCCAGTCTTCCCTTGTTTAGTTTAGAAACACACTAAACGTCCTCCAGAACCTTTGCAGTTGAACTGGTGTCAGCAAGACACTTCTTGTTTTTATAAATTCCATTTCTCTTTCCCAAGTGGAGCAGTTTGCATTACTCTAAAGAATTATCTCATTTTACTTTTTGTCTTCCATTTTCCAGATCATTTTGAACGTGGCTCTTTTATAATGCCAACAATCACACCCAGTGGGCTCTCATTAGCCAATTTTATGTGTATACTTTTGCTTCACCGAACAATTAATGAAAAAAGTCATAGAAGGGGATCAATCCATGACATAAGCCTGTAACACTGTTTGAATGTAGAATGTTACTTTAAAAAAAAAAAAAACAACAAAAAACCCACAAAAACTGTTTTCTAAAGGATCTAACCTTGCAAAGTGCAGGCAGACAATGATAAATGCCTTGAAAGGCTTGTGAGAAAAATCCTTCCCTGATGTCTACGAGCACAACATTAATAGTTTTCTAATCAAAGATGGTATCTTGTTGCAATAAAGCATGGTATGCTTTGTGTAATAAAACACAGAAACTCACAGGATATCTATCATTAGTGATAATAGACAATTTTCAAAACCATGGGGATTTTTTCCTGCCTAGAGAGATTTGGTGAAAATCCTTATGTCCCCATATTAAATAACATGTGAGACGAGAGAAAAACACAAAAAAAATGCTGTATCAGAATGGACTTAATGAGGACAAAAAAAGAAAAAAAAAAGATAAAATGTCCCTATCTCAGCTAAATCAAAACTTCTGATTCTTACCATTAGTCTAAAGAGACTGTAAAAATCATATTAAGAAATGTAAAAATGGTACTGACTAAATAAGTAGCAATACTTTTAATGTGCAGTATGAATGTGCTATACCTCCATTAGAAATCATTTTAGGATGGCTTTTAATACACCTGCTTGAATACTTCATATCAAAATATTCTCCTTTAGAAAACAGTTTTAAACTTAGTAGTTTTGGAGAAAACATCTGTGTTTTCACAAGGAAAAGTCCCAAGCTTTCTGGGTTTTTTTAGATTGGTTTCTGGTTGGGGTTTGTTTTTTTTAACCTCCCCTCACCCTAACTGAACAGCTTTTAGTGTTCATATTTTACTTCTGTCAAAAAATATTCAGATACAGAAAACTACAAAAAAGCCACCCAGAACTGTAGCTGCAGATAATATATTTTTTCATGTCCTCAGTACTACTTTCCCGGAGTTTTAATTTCGGCTTTATCTCCCTTTCTTTTTCCCTCTGCTTTGTTTCTCTGTTCCCTTTTACAACATATCAAGACAACAACCAAAAATTCATAGGATAGTTTTAAACTACATTATGCAGGGTAACAAAAAGTACTCTGGTCTGGAAGTAACAGTTCCTTAAAAAATAATCATAGTTTATCTAATTGTGCCTGTATTTGGTCTATTAAGTAAAAAAAATCATCATGATACCGACCCAGATTTGTAAATTACTTTGTGTGAGCCCTACAGTGGCCATTTCTGACAGGGAAAGAGAATAATAATTCTCCTATGATCAGATATTTTTCTTTTTCTGTGTAGTGCATTCACTGCCCTCTACTGCTTAAGATGAGAGCAAACCCATTAGGGAACAGCTTCACTTCTCTCAACAAGCCAACTGTAATAACCTGACTTGGAAAACCTACAATAAGAAAACAGTAGTCTCTCCTGCTTCTTACAGAGAATTAAACTTTGTACTAGTGGTAAAGCTTTTCATTAAAATAACATGCAATTAGAGTGAAGGTCTTATCATCTCATTAAAGTAAAATGTTTGAACTACATTATACTGCTTTCTACAAAGGGCACAGTACGTGTGTGCACCCAGGCAACAGGAGTAAAAATATTCAGTAATTGTCAAGAAATTGAGACACGTAGAGTCTTGGATCTTCAGTAATGTTTAATGTTTAAAATCCCACCCTGGCTTCAGACCTAATAGTAAATGAAGATCTAGTCAATACATTCATTTGATGAAACGTGTGTTTACTTAAAGTGAGATGTAGTCATATTTGACTATACAGGTACCTAGACAACTAATCAGAGGTCAACATCTGAAACCAAGACTTTGGGTGTGTCTATACAGTACAATGGAAAGGACATGCTCCAGCTCTGGACAAGCTCTTCAAAACCTACTAAAATAGTTTAATACCTCACCTTACTATAAGGTAATATAACTTGAGGTTGAATGGCAATATCAAATTCCACCATCCTACTTCTAATATGCAAGCCAGCTTGTTCAAAGAGATATTTGGGCCTTCTGGTGGTAATCAACGTGATATATAGATCCAGATTTTAAAAGTGCAAGCAGCTTTTGAACTGTGTTTAGTATACATGGGGATTTTCAGCACAGCATAGACTGTACTGAAAAAAACCCATGCGACTTGGATATAAATATTTGATGTTTTTTAAGATGTAATGGCATAATGTAATGGTACTTAGGTCACTGATCTCATGAGAAGCATAACAACAGTAACAAGGGCAGTAACAAGGTGAAAATGGCAAGTATATTTTTATCTCAAGATAGCAGCTGGTGATAACATCATCACGCCTATTCCAATAGCGTAATTTCACATTGCAAATATGTAAATACCAATTCAACAGCTTGTTGAGCACTTCTCACTCTGTTCAAGATATACAAGTAGTGTCACACTTGCTTAAGATGTTCTGGGGATCACAGTAACTTGCCAAGAGAAACTGATTAGGAAGAGAGGCAGCTAACACCAGCCAATTAATAATCCTCAGGAAGTACTCCACACTGAGGGTTGGTTTTGTGCATTTTTTTTTGTAAAAATAGATTTCATTTTAAGCAACTAACATACACTGCATTCTATAAGACTCCTCACTGATGCCACTTCTTAAGCAGCCATGTTCAGACTACATTTGGAAAACTGTCTTTACTCACTCATATTGAACGCTGCCCATTCCCTGCTAGGTAGCTATCAGTCTTTCCTCCCTCTCCAGATACTGTTTTTACTGTCTTAGTGAAATGCACAGCCTTTTCTCTAGGCATCACTCCGTGTCTCTTAGCTGTACATGTACCTGGTGAATGACAGTTTCAGCTATCTTCATCATCACTATTAGCTACTTCAACTACTTTCTATTTTGACACAAGACCTCCTAAAGAGCCCAGTCAAGATCAGTTATTGTCCTCCTGTCAGTTAGAGCATACATGTGGTTTGCATCCAGACATCTAACATGGAAATCTATATACAGACACTTTTTTTAAGAGGAATTTACTATCATACTCAGTGACCCTATTGTGGCCAAAGCCACCACAGCCCTGATCACCTACACAAAACCATTATTACCTTGGTGCCCTCAAAGACATACAGAGGAAAATCCCCACTCTGAGGATTGTGCCACACAGACAGTAGCCAGCTATTTCTGCTGACACACTACTGAAATGCTTCTAACATCGTTATCAGAATAAAAAATATCTTCCTCCATATAAGGAAGTTCTGATGCCCTGTCCAAACATTTAGTATTTGTACGGCTGAATATGAAAGTGAACTCGTCAGTAAAACCTCAGAACAATACATCCTGTGTGTGTACAGTTCTGATGTATAGTTTTTCTTTAAAGGAATATGACCACCATATCAAAAAGAAAAGAATGGTTACCATACTTTAAAAATCCACACCAAGTTTATAAAGCTAGAGATGGAAGTTTAACTAGTTAAAGTACAATTCTAATAGTGCCAGCTATGGTTTTATATGTACACTTTATGATAATCCCATGTAATTTTTATCATAATTTTTTTCCATATCACAGAAGAGCAGGAATAGTGGGGTGAAAGGCAAACACATTCCCACATTTACCTGGTGTTCATTATATATATGTAAACATCATATAGTTTTAATGACAAACACATATGATCACATACAAACACACATCACCAAACAGAAGTCATTAAAGATCATATTGAAGTCAAACAATGGAGGGGAGAGGGGTAGTGAAAAAAAAAGTCTAGGATACAAAGCCCAAAAGACCCTTCTGCTCCTCTCGAAATAAATTCTCATACTATTCAAGAAATTATCAGAAAACTTTTAGTCCAAGACAAGAATTTTGAAAGGGTGAATACTTGAGAAGTGAAAGGGAGCTGTTAAATTTTGGTTGTAGCGAGACTACCAAGTATAAGACACTCAAGTAACACACTTGCAAGGCTGGCCTCATAAAAACCGAGTAGCCTTCCTTGGTACTGGGGCTAGCTAATTCAGAGCAACCGAGGGAAGTTTTGAGCTTCACCTTTCTGGGCAACAGGATATACACAACTACTGGGTGGGGACTGCAGCTTGACCACCACCCTTCGGGTTTTTGTTTTGTTTTGTTTTTTTAAATGCTTGTCTGCCCAAATTACATTGTTCCCACCATTCTAGCATTTTAAATATCATAATATTGAATAAATAATAGAGTTACAAGCATTGCCTTTTTCCAAACTTCGAAGTACTCTAATAGAAAAATAATTATTTAGCATTTTCCCTCAGTCTCATTTCTTTTACCCAGTTTGTTTCACTTCTTGTTTTGGACTCTTGGAACAGTACTATAGCAAGTATGTTTCTAAAACAGCTTCACAAAAGGACTCCAGGATTAGTAGTAATATGTTTATATATATTTTGGAAGTTAGTGGCTTTTCAAACAAATCTTTATCCATAACTAAATTCAGGCTTACACAAACATGCACACAATACAGCTGTTTTCTGTAACACGATGCATTTTGTACCGCTGAGTTAAACTTCAGCTATTTAGAGGGGCCCTGATGAAATCATTGTACAATCACAACTTACAGACTGATGGTGTTTATTTACAGCATAATGGTGTTGCTTAATCTTATTTGTCTCCTACAGCAGCATTTGAGTAAGATGATGTGGCTTTTTTCAGAGAGTCTTAAAGAACAGCTTGGGCTTTCCACCTCCCCCACTACATCCTTTAAAGACCTTTTTTTCCTTTTATTTTGCAGTGTAGATTATTGTTTGACATGACTGGAGAATACTACGCACTGAAAACAGAAGCATGCTTATCTAGAGGTGCATGAGATATAGACATTAGAATAAAGTTAAAAAAAAATTGCAGAGTCAGTTTCTAATAGTATTCAATCAAATTTTGAAGTCAATATAAAATAATAGTTTGCAAATAAAAAAGAAAGATAAGCCAATTTGAATGATCAAATATGTATCCTTGCACTCACCATTTTAGATGATCAATCAATGATGACTAAAATTTCAGTTATGAAGTCATGTCTCCTCGGTTTTCAGCTCTTTCAACTTTTTTCTTCAACATACCCCGCCAATGTAGGGGAAAAAGCTGAAGTGATGCAAGTTTATATTATGCCTTGCTGTAAACAAAAGAAAGAGAGATTACCTCAATTAAGACTTCCCTTTCTCTGGTCCAAAAGTTAACCTTGGAGCTTATAGTCCTTTATTATTGCTTTGGACTAGGCATCTGTATATTATTGTATCTGTATTTCCATTTGGAAAATGGAAATACTGTATGCAATAGATTAATGTCATTACAAAACAGTTAGTGTTGATCAAATGGAAGTTTTCATTTTTTTAGTAATTAGCAGTTCTAATCTCCCTCTGTACAACAGCTAACAAAATAAAAAGAAATGCAAGTACAGAACAGTGTCTTACAAGTAGAGCATGAAACTTTCAGCAGAAATCACACTGAGAAAGTTAATTGAGAATACATTAGGACAACTGACTGACCAGATGTACAACACTTCACCTAATGTCTTTTCAATATCATAAAATTGCCGGGTTTATTAATAAAACGACAGGGATAAAGTTCAGCGCCACCTGAATGCATAGCCAACAAAGTCAGAATTAACCTCTAAAACATCAACCAGTTACTTGTTTGGGAAACAGTTTAGAGATTTGTTTAATCCCAGAAGGAAACTGTTCAGGAACTGGGGAAAGGCAGCCTGGAATTCCTGCCCGAGACAGCTGCGAAGTGGATCAAATTAGGAACATGTCTTTGCTGCAGACTAAGCCAGCAGTACTGGTGACATTTAGGAAGGAAGAGGGGACTACCATGGGAAGATTTCTTGGGTGCTTTCTCAGTGAGGGAAGAGATGGTATAGAGGCACTTCACAGGAGAGAGGGAGAAGAAAGCGTCGGCTCAAGGCAAAGTTAGGCGCTTCAACACTGGGAAGAATGAGGAGCTGGTTTCTGCGGTGCTTCTCCAGGAATGAATACGACCTTGCCAAAGGCCTTCTCACACCCATACTGCAGAGTTACGACCAATTTCCTCAAGTTTACCACGATTAATGCCTTACAATTCCTGCAATTATCTTAAAACGTTTACCGCTCGCGCCCGGCTCCCACACGTCCCACGGACAGTAACAGCCCGCAGGCCGTTCCAGGCGTTGGCGCCCATTTGCCGCTGCGGGGCGGTGTCGCTTTGTTGAAAAGCGCGGGAAGCTGGTCCCGCTCA
>NW_010972920.1:5965758-6073881 GCF_000737465.1 Haliaeetus leucocephalus
CCCCCCCCCCCCTTCAGCTAACGGGTCTCTTTCTAGTGTAATCCCTTCAGGTGCAGTCCCTGTACTTACAACGTAAAGAATGCCCACAGTTGTCCTGTTCCTGCCCTATATTCAAAAGCAATATAGTTAGTATATGAAGCCGATTTCACCAATAAATCTGCAAAGGTACCTGTGTGCACAACAGTTGGGTAGAGCAGCAGTTCCTCAAAATACTTGAGCTGCTTCTCGTACTTTTAATAATAAGCCAGGGCGAGTATGTCAGTGTATTCAAAAGCATTCTAAATGCACATTTCAGTGTCAATAATTTTATTTCTTCTGAATAACAAACGTCAAAGTAGAGAGTGTTATTTCTCCTGCTATTCCTGGTTCAGCACATTGGGTAGATGAAGGCATTTCCCCAGTTCAAACTATTCAGCAATTGCTGCCTATGCTGCTGCTTTGCTACCGACTAGCCTGGCCTCTCTTATCTTCTGCATGACACAAGACTGCTGTCTTTCCTTATGTTACTGGAACGCCGACGTCACGTCCAGTTGCTGTGTTTTTTCACCCCTAATTCAGATAGTCTAGCTGTTCATAATTCTACTCACCTGAAGCCATACAAGTTATGTCACAGCTAGCTAGACAATATAAAAACAGAAGTAGAAACCCAGGACAATTTAAGACCAGCATCAGTTCAGTCCTGCCTCCAAATTAGAATTCATCACAGGAGCTGTGTCAGGCTACAGCAGGAATGGTCCCAATGTCCTTAATTTAGCTGTTACCTCATCTAGTCCTTACTCAAGCAAAACCATATCAGCCCCAACTGCTGTGCTAACATTGGCAACAGCTGCTAAAACCAATGTTACCTGGGCTGCCTCCGAAGGTTGGACCACACCAGAAAGTCTCCCGTGCTTCATAGACAAATTATTCCCTGGAAGCCAATCGGATCCTCTTAAAACTGCAGTAGAAATGACATTGAGAAAGTTAATGGAGAACATGGGTTTAACCAGTTCTATTCAGACCTTTTTTTTTCCCCTATCTATTCATACAAAAATTGGGACTAAGGGTAACAGAGTTATGTGTTTGCTGGATGATTCTATGTGAGGAAAAAATAGGCTTCAGAAGAAGACTCCCTAGCAAGGCAGCATTTCGGATACTGCTCTGTTCTTCTGCCATTAATTTTGACTCCAACTCTTAGCCCACCTAACCACTCTATCTGATAGTTTTTCTGCAGGACCCAATCAGTTTAGGTGCACTTTGTACTCAGAATAACTAAGAAAAATGTAGTTGGAAACACTGAATCTGTAACAAGTTTTACCTAGTTTCCCACGAAGGATATGACAGTAATTTGTTGGGTTTTCCTGGTGTTGTCACCTGTTAGCATAAGCTGTCTTTTGGCACCAGACTGTGCTTGGAACTATCTCTTCCTTCTTGCATCCTAACTCATGAAAAAGAGCATTCTCTGACATTTTTAATGGCTAAAGCAATTGTTTTGAGAACTTGAGAGAAATTAGAATATTAAAAAAACAAATACTGGGTCTTTCATTCTCATCTCAGCTGCCTCTCCCCCTCAAAAGACATCCAAGTCAGAGTATCTTTGTGTTTTCCAGCTTTATACAGAATTTTTCTTCCCCACTGAGTAAAAAAGTATTCTCATATATTATAAAAAAGTAATGGTCTTCCCAGCACAGCCTTATATAGCTCTTTGAGTAGAATCTCTCTCTAAAAATAGAAATCTCTTTGACACTGAAGCTCCAGACAGCATGGAAACTGTTGTATTTCAAGCTGAAGCTTTTGGAAAGCGTGCTCTGTATTTCCTTTACAAGCGTCCCACAAATGTGCAAAATGCACGACCTGTCCTGTCATGAACTTTGAGCAAATGAGATTTTGTTTGCAGCCAGTACTGTTGCAGCAATAGCTTCTTAGAAACAAGCCATAAAAAAAAAAAGAATGCAGCACTGGCAAAGGTTCTGGATTCACAGCTCTGCAAAAGTAACACCCTTTCTTCCCCCTGCCCTCATACACAACTGCCAGCCTTTCCCAGACTGCCTGACTGGGCAAGATACCCTGAGTTAAGCCCAACACTTGCACTGAGGACAGAAGGACAGATGAAAACAAGCAAACAGAGATCTCACACGTCAGTGTAGCCAGTTTTTCCGGTTCTCAGGCAGCCATTCCTCTTGGGAATACACAGAAAGGAAAGGGCAGGGGGAACACAAATCCTCTTGGTCCAGCTTCTGAATATGCTGACAACTTGCTCTTACTAAAGTTAGGGACAGAAAAAGCCAAGTCTGCCAGCATGCCTGATTTGGAGACTGTAAGAATAGGAGGTCTAATTCTTTGGAGCACTAAGTCCAGGAGTATTAAATAGAGCTCAGCACCTCCGTGTTAGACTTGCTCAGACACGACTGTGCAAGGGCAACAGCCACAGGTGGACTATTGACATGGGAGCTAGAAATCTCTCTCAGCTTCCACAGTTACAGTCTGAGTAAAACGGTGTTTCCTCAATGTTCTGACAACTATCCATTTGCCATGCCAAAAAAGTTATTCTTCCATCGTTGTAATATTCCCCTGGCAGCATATTTATCATGAAATTCAAAGTGCTGTTATTTCCAAATTAACAAACACAAGTGAGTACTGATTTTAAAATCCAAATAAGGGGATGGGTATATGATTCCAGCCTGCCTTGAACAAGGATCTTTCAGCCTTCAGGTCCAGGGTAAGTCTCATGCTCTACTTGCAAGACACTTCATTTTTACTCTGCTTGGCCCCACACTGCAATTATGATACATAGCCTTAAACAGTATTTTATTTAAGAGCTGAAAGGCAGCTCACGAATATTAATCTCCATGTCAATTTTATGAAACACACATGAATTGACAAATGGGTTCAAGGACTATACAAGAAAGGATTGAGGGGGCAACAAAGTAAATCTTTGCAATAGACATGCTTATTCCTATTTATTTTATAATTATTTTAGGTTAAAGCCATTTTAGACTAAGCCACTGAAAAAGAAGGAAGAATTTTATATGACAGTTTGCATCAATTCAACTATGACCATTTTAAAGCTTGATCAAATTAAACTAAGGTAAATTCTGAATATATTCTAAGCCAAAAAAAAGAGACACAGGTAAGGAAATCTTCATGGCAGATTATGGGCTTTAATTGTTTGATTAAAAGCACAGTTCTAAATAACTTGCTCCTTGTTGTTATCAGGCAAGTAGCAAAGCCCACAGAGGGAATACTTTTGTCTCCTAGTGTGCTGGAGGCTTCAGAAACATCTCTTGAGGGTCTCTAGCCACCATTTCTGACCTCATTAGGGCCTCCAGCACAAGCACAGAAACCTCATCTCCTCTGCTGGGAGAGCAAACCAGAAGTAGACCACTGACATCCCCTGGTAGGCATGGATATCCTTGGTGTACATCCTTCCTCTGAGCCATCACTGCTGCTTTCCCAGCCAGCCTTATTTGAGCCGCCAGGGAGAGATGACACTGCTGAACATCCAAATTCTGTGATGAGTCACAAAAAAGGAGCTGTCCAGGACAGCAGCCAGGCAACACTGGAAGGCCTCTATGTGAACCTATGTTATGGCATTCACAAAACATTCACCCAGTTTGGCAGAGCTTTCCTTTCTAAGCACCAAGATGGGTTGGCCTGATATAGCCCTTGGTTTTAAAAGGTTGTTTCAAAACACCACACCCTAAATGTGAGGGATGCTAAGTAAATTAGAAGACTGATAACCAAGTTTGCATGCTTTTTTTGTTTATTTGTTTGTTTAAACAGCGAGTCCTGGGAAATTTGTCTGAAACCATTTCATGGCTAAAGCCATTAGCCAATATAAATTAGTCCATAAACTAAGATATGATGACTTGGGCGAGTAGAGAAATGTCAGGGAATAGTGAAATTTGGGTGAAACAGTGAGATAGGCAATTCTGAAATTTGGTCAGTAGAGAACTTTCCAGGGAAGTAGAGAAGCTTGAGTCTAGCTGACTTACTTTGAGAAGTGAAAGAAGTAGAAATGGTTCAAGAGAGAACAACATGGTGGAGTTTAATGTGAAATCCTGGTAAACAAAGCTACCAGCTTTCACAGAGGACCATTTTCTTTAGTCTAACTAAGTTTTATTTAGTTGAACAGTCCAGCTAAAGATAAGCACAAGTAATGGGAGCTGGAACTCAGTCCCTGTATTGAGCTCACAGCTGAGTTTGGACCACTGTTTGGTTCATAATTCTCCAATGACTTGGAGCTTTGTGCTTTCCTTTGAAGATCAGGCATTGGCCACTTTATTTGTACATAATACAATAACTCTTTAATGCATATTATCTAGATGCTGCGTTTATCAGATACTTGTGTTATTTGGTTTCTTTGAACAATCTGATTCGTTTGTACTAATGCAGTCCCAAAAGCCCCCCTACCCTATAATCTGAGATCTGGCCCAATTGTACTGAGCACTGTACCCACAGAAAGCTCTCATAATAAACACAGTGCCACTGCTTTCTCTGTTGGAAGTGAGGTAAAGCTTCTAGTTACCTCTTCATGATCCTTTTGGCATTGACTGAATCGCTGCCTCGGCAGTGAGGCAAGTAGCGAGAAATACATTATCGGGCACAGATTTCAGTATAACCTTGACATCATTGACAGTTGATAGCTACAGCCCTCACTGAAACAGAAACCTGCAAGACGGCATTTGTTTCTTCTTGCTGCCTTTGCTATTCCTTTTGGGAGGATGATCATATGCCATGCTTGTATATTTGCAAACTCATGACATAATGTTAAGGGATTGTCATAAACAATACCATTTCAGGGAATGGACTGAGGAGACTGAATAACTATTTCATTTTAACTGTCACTGGAGTAGTTTTGCTCTAAGGATTAAATGTGTCATCTCATATTCAGATCTGTAATGAGAACCCTCCCTCCCTCCTTTCCGTCTCTGCCTGTTCCCTGTCCCCCCACTTCAAAAGAATTTGGGCAGATGACCAATGGAGTGAAAATGAGACAGAGGAGCCTCACAGGACAGAGTAATTGACACAGGATACGAAGCTAGGAATGAGCGGGTTTGACAAAGTACACACTAGTAGCTGAGTGGCTCATTTGCCTGCTGGTAGGATAGATTTATGGCCTGTATGTCACTAATTAAGCCAGTTGTCCCCCCACTCCCCTCGTGTCCACCCCCCAAACATTGCTTAGTCTGAAAGGCAGGTCACAGGCCAAACAATCAAATAACACAAACATGCTTTGGACTAAACCGAGGAAAGTAGAAAGATCTCCAGCAAACTCTTGCCCTCCAAACTCACCGTTCTCTCACCAAGTCAGAAAGATTTTTGCATCTCAGCACAGTTCTTATCACAGCTCTGGGTAACTTTCCAGCTGGTAATAGAGTCTATTTTCTTATTCAAATAGGCTCTCTTCTCTTCCTTGCTACTTTTGACCCACAGCAAGGAAGATGCCAGAAGTGGTGCGAAGCTCCCAATGATGTTCCTGGGTTGATGCACCCTCTACTATTGCTCAGGTCTGTGCCAAAGGGCAGCCAAAAGTTGTCCTAGCAGAAAACAGTGAGTTATCAGGCTCAGCCTAATGGCCCCACATGCTCAGAGTCTCATGTATGACATGACTCTGTAGTCGGTCATAGCTGGGACTTGCAAACCTGCCTCAAATCTCATTCATAAACAACTTCTGAGAAGTTAGTTAATCCTAGATTGCATAGCTTATTTTACAGATATGAGGTACAGGAAAACTAGCTGCAGCGGAAACTCACAAGCCTGCCTCAGTTCTCCTGAGACAAACCTCAGGTTAACTCCAAATTTCACAAAAGCCCAGAGCAGTCCAGGCAAAGCAAGGAACCACCTATTAAACTTGGGACCCATTTAGTGATGGCTGAACACAAGCTCGCTCAGCCTGAACACTGCTCTGCTCTCCTGTCCCTTTGCCCAGAATAGGGCTGAGTTAGAAGCAATGAGTAGCACTGAAACCCTCAAACTGTCCTCAAGTTAGAAGAGCAAACCAAATGAGTCCTTAACTTGGCAAAAATTCTGCCTTAACCAAAGACAGAAAGTTGGCCTCTCAGCATTGACCACTGTGCTAGAGCCAATTGTAGCCTTGGCTCTGGAGCCTATAACCCCAACTCCAGTCAAGACTGAGGGATGGTACACCCAACCTCCACCACAGATAAATAAGCCAGAACAAATTTTATCCTAACTGATTTCACAGCTTAAAAATACAAACTATTAGCCAAAATAGCACAGCCTGGATTCACACACATGTCCTCCCATTATCATAGTTTCCACCATTGAAATGCAGCAAATAGTAAGCATGCTTACTAACCCCACATTAGGCCCTAGGGCTCTGCCAGCATAACCCACTCCAAGAATGGTGCTTATTTGCCAGCTGACATCCTTACTCATCACAGCAAAAATGCCCAAGTTCAGGCTGTTCCTCCCCAATCCTGGTCTGAGCCTGGAACCTCAGTTGCACACTGCCACCTGTAACTGAAAACAGTGTCCACATCAGCACATTTCACACATGATGCTGCAAAAGCAGTAAGAGCTTTTGCTCTCTAAATTACATCTGGCAGTTTGGAAAGCGATCTTAACAGGCCTCTGGACAGTTAATGTTGATTTTCATTAAGTCAGAACATGAGGCCTAGAAAAATAAAGTGTTGTGTCAGTGTTTTAAAAGGATAAACACAAGTAATTATATGTTCTGATATCAGCTTTGACTGTATTAATGGAAGGGTCAGTATGGTGATGCAAAAAAATCAGGAATATGCAATCAATGATTATAGAAGATTGCATATTTGAGTTCTCTCCCAACAAGATTAACTCTATCAGGGAAACTTGTAACCACATTGATGTAACATTCTTTTTCTAAAGGACTTGCCATGGCATCACAGATTTTGTCTGAGAAATTTAGAACAGCTTATTCCTAAACCACTTAACAGTATGTATTCAGTTTGTTCTAGTTTACAGTTAAAGCCACATGAATGTAATGTAGAGCTGAAGACAGTCTCCTGACTCTAGCACCCCACCCTCTGTTTCTGCTACTCTCTCTTTCCCTCCATTTGCCTCCAAGGACCTGCAACTCCTTTTCCTAGAGGATGGCAGTTGCTGGCATGGTTCAGGCATACTTGTTCAGTATCTTCCTCATACAGTTATCCCAATTTCTAGTTCTGCAGCTAGCCCATGCATCTTTGTTTTACAGCACTGCATTATGTGATACAAACTCAACGGAATGGACTAAAATATATCTCATATCATGTATCTCGGTTAAACACAGAGGAACCATACGGCCACTTTCCCCCCCCTTTCCTCTCATTTATGTGGAGGAACAGAAAAAGAATCCAATCTTTTTTTTCTTTTAAGAAACTGAATTGCAGGTCTGAAAGCGCTTATGTTTTTAGTCACTTCTCACATACCTTTGCTGCTCTCTACCAGCAGCCACAAGTCTAAACTAGAAATGCTGCTCTCTTTGTAACAGTGTGCATATACCCTACTATTATCTTAGCACCACCAGGAGACAAGTATTTTCAGACAGCAGTTTTTGCTTTTTACCTTTCACTTACCTGTCCTTTGATTTCAATTTTGGTATAAGAAATGTGCCACTTTTTCTACTGAAAACACCTAGTGCATGGTCTTAGGACCATACTAATAGTGCAAGTACATAGCAGTTCCACTACTGTATCAGTGACAAGAGTTCAGCCCAAGATTAGGCAGTGGATATGATTACCACAAGGACCGTCTATTATAGTACTTCCAATATTGCCTCAAACTGTTCAGTAGCAGATAATATAGACATCTTTACTATTTATTTATTCTCCTTTAACCTTGTCATCACAGAAATTCTTTTCTCGAGGCTATAAGCTATACTGTAGTTAGAAGACTTTTGATGCTACCTATATACTAAAGCACACAGTAAAGATGCATTATTTTCTCAATCCCCAAAAAGCATTGACAATTCAATTATCTCTCTGCACAGGGGGTGGTGGGAAAGAAGAAATGAAAACGTGGCTACAATGATCATGGAAAGATCGAAGTTGGTTAGGATAAAAATAAGCCAGGAAGCACATAACCAGTCACTATTCAAGCAGGGCAAGAAGAAAAGGGGAATGGCAATAGAGCAGACAATGCACAGCCACGCTATTGAAACGCAATGGCATCATTCCGCTCCTTATCAAGTGTTCACCAATTCATCAACAGCACTAGTAAACAAGAAAATTAGCACATTTTAGTTTTGACACATCAACTTAAAGTGTGCAGTAGTACACCCCAAAAAAGGATAATCCATAGCCAGGCTATACACTAGATGTGTTGTACAAAATGAATAACAGACTTTAAGTGCTGTACCCAAGCTCACTATTGAGAAATCTGCTGTGTCGCCAGCATACCAGATCAATATTTCGGAGGTCATTATCTCATCCCTTCTTCAGCTGCTAACTTTGGATTTCTGCCAGAGAAAGGCAACCGCTAGCAAGATGATACACTAGTACATTAGGCAAAGCTTTTGGGAATTTGAGCAGGCTTTTCTTTTCACTGAGATCACTCTGCTCTCTGGTTCCAAATGGCACAAGTGCTCCGTCAATATACAAATGGTCAAACATGTTCTTTAACCCTCCCACAATAGTATGTATAAGAAGTTGTACCAAACTGCATTTGTTGAATACAATATGAAGAGAACTGAACCATTATGTAATTCTTATCACATTATGGGAAGGAGGAGACAACAGTTAAACTGAACCAGTGCGCTCAAGAAGCACGATTTCACATGTACAGTGCAGCAGGACTGACTGGAGACAGAGTTAAACAAAAAGTAAACCAATAACTAGATGGTACCATCACCCCTCTGCAAGAATGTCCCATGAACTTTTACATGACTAAACCACGATTAAAGTTCTGCTTTAGCCGTGAGTTGGTAAGTAAAGCCAGAACCTTTTGGGCAACTGGATCAATGAGTTTTAAAGTTAAAAAGTACCTTCACTTTATGTATCTTAGCATCCTATATCATATATTTTGCCATAAACTACCATAATACTGTACCACTGTTCAACTTTTCCAATTATGACCTTGGTGATAATCAACGGCAGCAGCCCCATGAACTCAAAGAGTAACATCCTACTTCACCTTCTGGAATGACTTTTTACATTTAATCCAATAGTTTGAGTATTGTATCAGACATGAAAGAACATTACGTAACAAAAATATAACTGAACATATCATTTCTCCTTTCATCTTTCTTATGTTGTATTTTCTCATTTTAAAATCCATTTAGTAATATAATTAGCTTTACAGACAGACATGAAAGCCATCTCTACAACAGTAGATGTGTCTAAGAGCCTTCCCTTAAGGCCAGAAGCAGCAAAGAGTGTGCTGAACTGCCAAATTCCCAATATCATTAACCTGCTACTGGGAAGAATTTGGTGACAGGAAATATTTCTGTGCTTATCTTCCAAAGACACTTCGTTATTCAAAGCTTCCTCTCAGGAAAAGCATTCAGGAGATAGCTTAGAAGTATCTTTGTTCAACTGAATTAATTAACAGATATTTGCATGGTCTAACTGTGCAAATTCTACATACACTCCCCAAAGAGTAGGACACAGTGACTTTAAAAGGTAAGATATAGAAAAATGTATTTTACTACACTTTTTTTATACTACAGTCACAGTACTCCAGCTTTAGCATCTAACATGCTCTAAGGGGAAGGGTCCTTATTGCATGCCCATGCGTTCAGAGGAGCTAGGGAGGGGTTGAATCTCACACTCTTGATGAATTTGCCCTGTCTGAAGGCTTTACACTGTGGCTTTTACTGTAACTAAGTCCACAGGAAACTAGCTTGTCTGGTGGAGAAATTCAGTATAGAGAGGATGGGAACTGGTATCAGCTTGGTGCAAACTCACCTCTGGGCAGCACAGATGCAAATAGCTTGAGCCACATCATGCAGCAGTCTCATACTCAAATATAGGCATGGCTAAGGAAAACAGACTAGAATTTGGTATACCAGCTCTAAAGAGGCCCTTTATAGGAGTAAAATGTATACAGCCATCATGGATTTTGAGGGTGTGTATACACAATACTCCTACACAGGTAAGTCATCCCACTCAAACTCCAGTCTATGACACTGTAATCTCAATAGTATATAACCCAGCTTGCTTAAAATTTAATCCCTAAGCTTGAGCTCTGGCCTGCCAAAAATGCCATGCCTTCGATTTAGACTAGAACCTGGTATTTCCAATGAATTTATGTGGACACAAAGCCCAGACTGGAGTTCTAGGCAAGAACATTTCCTAATCATATGGTTTTGAAAACCTCTCAAGGAACTCCTAAACTATGCTGCTGTTACTCAGTTTAATCAGCGAGTGGCTAAAATTCCCTTTCCAAAGATCTGATAACTCTTTCCTGTCTGCTCATCTCTAGCTTTCCATCTACTGACAACTACTTTCTCTTTATATACATATTCAAAGAGGAAACTAAGAATACAAGGGTCATTTGGTTTTCCTCATATATGGGCAGTCACAAGGTCTGATAACCAACTGCATCTTGCCCTGTTTTGTTACCCTGACATGTGGGCCAGGAAAATGAAATACTTGGACCTTAGATTTTCCCAGCTGTCTATCTGAAACATGTCATGATCTCCAATATCCACATGTCACCAGTGACCTTCACAAACACAGTATTAAAGGGATGAATTTTAGACAAATTTAGTTGAAGTGTTTGAAACATTGCTCAAAATACATGGAAGAGCTGGCAAGGTAATAGCTGTGAAGAATTTTTCAGCATTGTTATTCTGGAGTTAGAATAGGAGTTGCATGTTAACCATGTAACAGAAAGCTATCTGTTATATAGACAGATTTAATGCATAATGAACTGTTGTATGGGTACTTATTCCATGTGCTTGAAAACACAGAGCAAGCTCAAGAGGAGAATGGCATGTTCATATAGACATTAATAACACACAAGTACATGCTAACTTCAACAAGCCTAGATTTATTAACCAGTAAGACAAGCGGCCTAACTTTATTACAGTTTTAGTAGGTTGGAGCAGGGGGAGTTGCCTTTTTCTTTCAGATTCCCTCAGTATTTTAAGCATACAGCCTACAAGCTGCAGTCATGACTTAGCTTCCACACCACGATGCAAGTCAAAGCATCTTAATTAGAGTTATTCCATCAAAGGACTTAATTCCTTGTATGAAACATGATCTACAGGCTGACTGACAGGTTGTATCTTTGTTTCCAGAGGTGCTGATTTAAAGCTGGAAACTGACAGTTTTATTTCAGATAGGGCTGAAAAAACATAGACATTTAAAACTATAAACATAATTTTAAATAGTGGCAGGTGTAGAGATGGACAGCAAAGACCAGATCCTTATGAAATGGAAAGGTCACAGAAAGGCTTGTGTCACTGACTATATTTTTTAATAGATAGCTACATAGCCAGAGAACAGAGAATTCACATCTGAATTCACAGATGGGTACCAATATCTATATGTAATCCATGCAAAGTAGAGAGAGGTCACCTTTTTTCTTAAGACTTGCATTTATACAGCCCATACTATAACTTGTGATGGCAAAGAAAGCGTTAAGATGGAAATACATTTGAGCATTCTCATTGCAAACCTGAGTTTAAAAAAACAAAAAGAAGGCATGCAAGTTTGTCACTGTGTCACCTCTATTGATTATGTGACTATGGATTACCTCACACATGTACCACCACCTGCCTGGGAAGGTTCAGAACACTGTCAGTGGAAGGACTGGTGCTTTGGACTGAGGAGCACTGGCAAATGCTTGTTTGGACTCGGTTGTGAGTGAGACCCAGGATTTTGACTTAGCAAGATCTGTGTTTACTAGCTTGAAGTCTCTGAGCTATTTAAAGGTCTCCAGAGATCCCTAAAGAACCCAAACGCATTATGGAGTAGCGTTAACTTACTGCACAGAGATTTATATCTAAAAAAAGTTTACTAACTGAAGATTACTTTTTTGTCTAAAGGACTCCTGCATGCATAAACATTGTAAAACAAGGCCCTAGACCCCTAATTTAGAAACTGTGCCTGAATTCAGTTAATTTGTAACTTCATTTTAATTCCCTGATTTCATACAACTAAAACCACTAATACATTAAAAATTGTGCCACTCAATGCTTCTACTTCCTGCTCATAATAAAGCATTGTACATTGTTAATTTTATTAGAGTGACAGATAACTTTTAAATATATTTAAATACATTTACTAGCCACTGCATTTTCTGTAGGGTTTATAATAAAAGATATGAAGTGCCTTTTTTTGTTTTTTTTAAATACTGTCTACAGGAAACACTGATCTTTTATCCCTGATCCTGAACTTCATGACTAACACCTAGCTAATCAAGTAACTTGAGAAAAGTAACTTCTGAAAAGTATGAGCTAATGCCTGATAAAATTAAACTAAGTATTGATTATATTGTTATTTATGCTGGCCTTAAACATAGTTAAGAGAAACATGTTAGCTAGCTAAATTTATTGCAGCAACTAGCAAGCAGGCCTTTAACTGCGGCAATACTATGCTGTACTTAATTAAGTGGCAAAGCCAAGTTCCACATACACTTTGTGTACTTCCACATGTAGTACTTACTATTTGCCACTTTGTCAGCAAGCAGAATACAATTTTAATTGCTTAGATTTTGGATCACTTCATCACTGCCCCTGTCTTTTGGATCACTTTGAATCACCACCTCTTTTACAGCCAAGACTAGGTCATACTCAAGTCAGTTGAATTCCTTGTTATTTCTGGTACACAGTCCATTTAACTTGGATTTTTACCTTAATTTTACCTTCTGTTAAACTTGAGATACCTGACTATATAAAAAAGTTTTAGATTCAGAAACATCAGATCTGTATTCAGGGTATCAAATGTTAGAATTGTAAGTTATTTCTTTTAGGGAAAATATTACTTATGAAGAGTGCATCAAACACTTGTTGCTTTAATACTGGTATGAACAAAGACAGACGACGTAGTGTCTCCACACTCGTAGCCCCACTCCCCCTTTCCTACATACTGATACCTATTATCTTTGCTTCTTTCCCTTTTTTATTTCTCTGACAATACAGTAGAATAGTTGTATCTAAGAAACCAGGCATCCTGTTCTATGCTCAGACCTGTATTTTTTCCAACAGTAAAAGAATCAGTATTTCTGGAAAACTAATCCCCCCCTTATAGCAGTCATTTCATTCACAACATACTTCTGTATCCAGAAACAGTTCTCAACACAAATAGACAAAACTGATACTTGTGCTTATAACTGTGAAACAATGAATTGACACCAAGTGAGAATTTTTAACTGTGCTTACCATCTAGTTGCATCTTCCTCCCTCAAACTAGCATAAGGATAACATGCCATAAGCTGGGGAAAGAGGAAAAAAAAAGCCTTTAGAAACCTCCTTACACAAAAAACCCAGTAATCATTGCTCAGTTACCTGCCAGAAAATTCCTGAAGAGAGATACTAAAATCTTGATGTTACATGCAGAAAGTCATGTAAAGTGGCAGGTAAATAGAACCTGCTTATAGAGTTAAAAAAAAGTTACACAATTTCTACATAATGGGAAGGTCTAGACTGATTATTTTTCTCTAAACAGAAAGTAGGTCACCACTTTTGTGGGGAAAAATTTAAAAAACCTCAACACAAGACACATTTAAATAAAGCTACTCTATTAGTTAATGGCGAGATTGAAGTGACTATACAGAATAAGGTTTGTAAAACCAAGATTAAGGTTAATTATTATATTATTTTAAAAGGACTATTTAATAGATATTTCTTAAACACAGTTCTTCGTTATTGATGGCAAGACATCCAAGGGCACAGTTTGCTACTGTAGTAAAAAACACTGCTTTAAAAGCTGGCTAGTTGTTGGGTCTGAGAAGGTAACCTTAAATTGGAAATCATTATTCAATGGGGGCATAACAGTAGTCAAAGGACATATCCTTGTTAAGCACCCTTCACCCTTTCTTATTGATGTTTAATCACCAGTCTAAAAGAAAACACAAAGTCACTGCTGGTAAAGTTTGCAGCTGACATAACTGTAGTAGTAGTAAATAACAAAGACCAACAACTGATCTACAGAAGTCCCATTTGCCTTGTAAGCCATGCTATTTTGGGCACCATGTTTCAGCATAAGAATACACAAAGCCATCCACCAAAACCTCAAGATTAACACTGAGGACTTACACATGTAAATAAAGTTCACCGAAACCAGCTTCAAGCCTTGAGGGCCATACCACCATTCAGAAGAGGTTTCAGGAATTAGATAGAATATTCAACTAAATAGGCTCTTCCAGAGGTGACCCCTCAGTGAGAGAAACAACTCTCTCTGTATGAGCAAGGGAAGTGTATTCCCACTACATCCAGCAGCAATATTTTCTGTTCTGTTGTCTAAAAGCTGCTGGCAAACTGAAAAAGGATCAGTAAATAGTTCTGAGAATAACTCATGGTTTGGAAAGCTTGCTTTGCATTAAGAATATTGCTGTGCAAGTATACATATATGTATATATATTTTTTTAAAGCCACAAAAAAGTCTTACTTTAATAGATAAGGACTTAGGCTAAATGGATTGCACTTGTGCTCAGATGACTCATTTTCTCAGATTGGTTGCTCAGTCAGGCTGAGCAATCATTGAGTCTGATTGCTCAGTCAGGCTACATCTGAAGCACACCACTTAGACACGTCCCAGATACAGGTGTGTACTCCTAGCAGCACACCAGAATAAGATATATGTCATCCTTCCTAAAAGTTACTGGTAAAAAGCTATGAAATATCCTAATAATTTCTTAGTTGCACAGTTGGAGAACCAGGACTGTAGTGTCCTCAAGTCCATTTGCCTTGCTTTAAACTACAACTCATTGACCCTGTTATCAGGTTCAACATACCTCAACTCTCTGATCTGCTTATTATAGGGCCCAGACACACAACCAAGATCATCAGCTGGTAAGCTGAGCCCCAGTTGCCGTCTGTGCCTCCAGGTGCAGCCACAACAAGTAACAGGTGCATCTACTTTAGCTTTTTAGCATCATCAGGATTACATTTTCTGAGGCAAGATTCCCTATTATCCTGATTTACCATACGTTGTTTCATAGTATGGAACAGTTTTGGGTTGTACAAACTAAACTGCTTTCAGATTAAATCAAAGGAACAAATCTAACAGACCTGTTAGAGGGCAAATCAAAGGAACAGACCTGCTACCTGGCAAGGAGTCTCCAGGTGACAGAATGAGACTAGAGCTAGTTTAAAGCAAAAACACTACAGCATACACAGCATGAAGGCTTGGGACTCAGCATTAGCTTTGTCTACAAAACCCCTCCTTTGCCCCAAACTAGCATGAGCACAGCCACCACGTATCCCTCAGTTTATTCACCTTCCACCAGTTAAGAAACTGACTGAAATTGCCATGTGCTGCAGGCACCTATGACTACTCCAACCCCAGGAGCATCCCACAGCTACCACCAACCCACAGCAAGTTACTATCCCATACTTTTCCCCCCACATACCTGTGCCTTTGGGAATGTGATCTCTCACCAGCACATCACAGCACCCAGACCTTACTGCCTCACAGTCTCCAGCCCAAGTCTTTATAGACCCTCCTGAGGAGCCTCTGGACAGCCCCCACTCCCTCGTTACAGCAGCTGATTGTAAATAGGTGCCAGGTGAGGGGCTGAGGAGCCTTCCACCAGCCCCTGTGGCCTTCTGTCTTAGGGACGAGGGCTACTGCTGCTTGTGCAGGTTCATGCTGCGCTGCTCACAGAGGGTCCTGGCTCCTCCGTGGTGCTCAGATAACAGCGAGCATCCAGGCTAACTTCTTCACAAAGGAAGTTTCCCCTAAGATTAATGTCTCTGTGGATATGAGGAATTGCTCAGCACTTGATGTTTTAAGCAGCAAGGGGTGCTTCTGATAGTGGGAGATTCTGGATACAGGAGTAATCTGGGAACGAAAAGAAATTATGTACTTCAGGTAAATTGTCCAAATAATCAAGCACTGTGTTTCACACCCTCCAGCCACAGCAATCTAAACACCTGAAATTAGAGAATATTATAACAAATGGCTCAGAATAACCTGAAGTCTTTGTGTACAGCTATTTATATACAACACTTTAATACTGTTAAAATTCAGAAATCTAAAACTCCCTATGGGCAGAGCATGCACAGCATTGACTAAGGTCAGTACCGCTGCAATGCCAATACACCTTGTGCGATGATTTCCTTAAAACTTTTGGAATTCAAAGTAAATATTTCCATTGCCATTTCATTTTGTAATTGGAAGAAAACCAAAGCATTCTAACGAGCGCATGATATATAACTTGAATAATAAAAAGGAAAAATCCTGACTGAGGGGGAGCAGAAAAGCAATACAGGCAGCACCAGGGGAAAGTGGGCTAAAGCCCTTCAAAATGCCCCAGGAGCAGCTGGTATCTTGACAGGTTCAGCACTAATGGTACAGACTCAGCTTCGCTGTGTTATACCAGTATTGCAAGCACTGAAAAACTAAGAAAATCTTTACAAGCATATTCTTCTAGTAGTGAGATCCCATTCCCAAATTTTATGGGAAAAAACACTTTTCCTTCCCAAAGAAAACTCCAGCCCAAAGCAGATAGGAGAAACAAGTAACTGAGGAAACCTTGGCTGCACTATAAGGCTACAGCAATCACTAGTTTTGGAAGAATCTCTTCTGCTTTACAACCAAATATGCCTTGCCTTAAGTTCCCAAGAACTGGATGAAGGTTTCGTACTGTCCCCTGTGTGACCAAGTTGTATTTCTGCTAACAAAGGCAGCTTTTGTTTCCCAGTGGGCTCATCAAAGGCTTTCTGCCAAAACTTCCTTTGAGGGAAAACTGTCCACTAAACACATACTTTACTAGGAAGATCCTGCTTTCCACAAATCTTCTTAGGATTTTCTACCCTAGCAGCAACCTGCTAGAATTTACTATACAACCTGCCCTTGCTCATTTTTTGTCAGTGCTCTCTCCTCCCTTTTATTTCCCCAACAGAAACACACACACAAAAAGAATAAAATTGCAGTGATTTTATATAAATATTGTTCAAATTTGGGAGGCACAGGTGCCTCTGGGAGAGGCTGGGGAAAAGGCTGACATACAGTCAGGAGAACCATTAATATGTACAGCATGTGCAGTGTGATCCTGCAATGGCAAAATCATGTTAAAGGTTTGATTTATGTAGATAAACCTGGAAATACAATACCAACAGGAAATTTGCTCTAATGTGCATATCAACTGAAATGCTACCAGAGAGTGAAACATAGCGACTTCCAGTAATTTCTTTCCTGCATGACCAGCCAAAGAAGAGGTTGAGTTTTTGTATGAAGGTTCAAATATCTCACAATTGTGATCTTTCAACAATTCACAAGGCAGCAAAATGAACTGAGAGGCCCTTTCAAGGAGTTTAAAAGGAAAATTCAATGCCCTTGTCTATTTTCTTTGAATGCTACCAAGGAGTCTGTTTAAAAAATTATGAAAGTGGTTGAGCTGTCTACCAATTCACGTAGACATATTAACATGGTAATTTTGCTTTTTGACATAAATCAGTGAAGTTACAGAATGGGTAACAGTTTCTCTCCTGAGACAGCTGTAATGGTAATCTATGAAAGAACTGACCCCAAATTCTCAGACACTTAATAAAGAAATAGAAACAAGTCTTCTCACAATCTAGGTATCACATTATGCTATTTCAGAGTTCACATGTTGCTATAATTGCTGTTCACATGTTTTTTGAAAAAGGGTCATTCTGAATTCTTGCTAGCGTCTACATTAAATATTTACATTCAGGCCTAAGATGTCTTGTAAAATTTTAATAGCATACGCTCCTATTTAAAAAAACAATAACAAACCCTCAACCTAAATCCTAGCTCATATATGAAGCAAAACATTCTAAACACTGTCTAAACTGTCATTTCTTCCCAAAGCACAAGGATGTTTATGCTCTTGCCTAAGGGGAGATAAACAGAGCTGCATACCACTCCATATTTGTAAATGTTAACTCTGCAAGGTAGAAACTGGCTTCTGTATGCACCAGGCTTCTGTTTCTTCACTGCTCAAAAAGCCATAATATGACATATGCGTATGTATAAATTGAAACAACAAAGATATATGGCTGTGCCACTGAAAAACATGCAGTCTCACTCTTTATTCCACATATCATCCTGACTCCAAGAAACTTTTCAAAATTGCCTCCAGAAATGCATCTTAGGTACCAGCCCAGTGGCCTAATAGTATAACTGGGGACAATTCCATGAGTCTGTGGGACAGTTGCACCCTCAAATCTGGTGTGAATCAGAAGTAACTTTCGTAGAGTCAGTGGGGACTGACTCTGCTGCTGTGAGTGTGGTAGAACCACACTACTTCTTTAAAAATTTTCAAGAAAATGCTACGAGAAATAGTAACGGTAATGTATCAACCCACCAACTGAATATCGTATAAGGCCAAAGGACTTGCACCACCAGGTAGAAGACTGAGAGCAAAGAACCCAAGGACAGCCCTTTTATGTGTATGTGTCATTCTAAAATAGACTCCTGCAAGCATTCTGGTTAATATAACATACTGTTTGCCAAATATGTACTTTAAAAATAGCAGTCAACTGTATGGCATACCTTGAGTGGTGTTAAAGCTGTCTAGGTTTTGTTATACAAAGACTGTGATAAGTTATAACACGCTGCCAGTGGAAAAAGAAGTGAAACAGCAAAAACTGAGCTGCATAAGATTTTTGAATGAGTACTTAACAGGGAAGGTTAAACCATAACAGGCGTGTCTTAACTTTAATAAATCAGGGCACTTACTCAGATGACTAAACATGGATTTAGGATCTCCAGTGACTCAGATGTTTATAGTCTGGCAACTAAACCTTTACCATTGGGCATCTAAGGAAAAGTGTCCAGTATACCAACAGTCTGTATACCTACAGCTCTAACAGCATGTAGATATTGACATTCTGCCCAGAGGAGCCTGAAGTTACACACTCTTTTAAAATCTTGGCATAGAATTCAGCTTTAGTAGTCTTTCATTTTGGGAGAAACTAATGAGATTTTTTGCATTTCTGCTAATATCTGATCAATTGATTGTTGTCCCAAACTTCTATGTCTCCCTTTTTGAAAAAAATTTCCAGCCTGTTTGACATCTAGCTCACAAGCTCAGTAAACCAGAAGTTTTTGTATTTGTTATTACTGGCCAGAACAGTATTAACCTCAGCTGGGACAAGTTATTCATTTGTGTTACTAGAAATTTGTTTATGATCAATATTACTGATCCTTTTTCTTTTGTACAGACAAAAGTAAGTTGAAGACATGGTTGCTGCCATTTTCAAATGAACACTAATTGTGCAATTTGGAATTTGTTTTTGACTCATTGCAGGTTCGCAGCAAGAGCAAAGCAGCTAAGGCTGGACTGTGTGAGGGAGATGAGGTGGTGTCTATCAATGGCAAGCCTTGTGGAGACTTAACGTATGCTGAAGTTATTGTTCTGATGGAAAGCTTGACTGACGTCCTGCAGATGCTTATCAAGAGGTACAGGAATGCTCAGAATGCTTTGGTGCAATTCTGTTCAGTAAACCACATAGAAAATTCTGGTTTTGAATGCACTTATTTTGCAGACTTATACTGTGAGCTTCTGATAGTCCTCTTATTAATGTCTGTAACTCTGCTTGTCTGTATGGAAAAGGGAGGAAAGACAGACTATTTGATCTGAAGGAATTATTGTATATAATTTGAACAGCACAGTTCAGGCACAGAATTAAGAGTACAGTCTCCAAATGTAACGATTTTATTTCTTATTAGGTATTCTTAATGCTTACAAGGTGTTCACTACCATATCTGCATACTGCAGGGTCTTGACTTCAATTATTCTTTCCACCCCTTTGAAGTAGTGAAGTGTTGTTATTCCCCACAGATATGGAAGTGAGGCTTACAAAAAGCAAAAGCTTTGTAGACAGAGAAAGTGTGTTAGACAGATATGCCTTGATGATGACATGGCAAATGGTCTTCTTGGGGGGGCAAAATATGTCAGGAGGGGGAGAGGGTCTGGAAATCATGAATTCTATTTCTGTAGCTGTTAGCACTTCGCTAGATGAGGTGGGGCAAGTCACAGCTCTCTGGGTCTCAGCTTCTCCATTTATAAAACAGTGATAGTGAATTTCAGCTTTCATTGAAAATGCTTCGAGCTTCTTAGAGTAGAGAACCTTCATGTAAATTTGCAAGCAAGCCAGCATTACTGCTCACTGCACATCAGCCAATTCTAATGACTGTTCTGTAATTTTCACCAGTGTAATGCATGCAATCTTGAGTTCAGAACCACCTACAGTAAGCACATTCTCCCCGGACTTTGTGAATTCAGACAAGATGAACTCTGAATTGCCTTCAGTGTGGGTAAGAAGAGGAAGAAAAGACCTGAGACTTCCACACTCCTTGTCAGGAATTATGGCTCCTCCCCACAAGCTACTGCTGTTCCCTGGATTTGCTCTCCCCCAGGCAGGACTGGGAGGACAGAAGGGGTCAGGATTCATCACAAGAGCTAACAGAGGAGTGTCACTGGAAAGGCTGAAAGGACTCTGGTGCAAAAAAGGCACTTGTCTCTGGTTACCAGGGATGTCTCAACAGCATGTGAAATTCCTCTGTGGTTTCTGCAACCTGCGCAAAGGAACTTTTCTAAAGTGTCTAGTAGTTCAAAGTTACAATCTACCTTCAAAACAAGTTGCTCTCAAGGAGTATTCATTTTATTTATAACAGACATTTTGCATGACCTGTCTGTGTATGTTGTCTTGGGCTAAGAAATGGATCAATGTGATGAGATCAGGGGAACAGTGATAGGTGAGGATTACAGCTTACCTTCTCCACAGTGCATAGCTCTTGTTTCTGGTTCAGCAGTGTACCATTTGAGTGCTCCTCACGTGATAGCTGCATTCTTATGTTTTTAATTCATAACATGACTACTGGAACTGCACTTGTAAAGATGATATTTGTGGCTGACCAGCTGTCTTCTTTGCAGCCATAGAAATAGCTCCATATGCGTTGACTCCTGCCTGTTGCTGCTCTATAACTGATATTTCAGTTGGTCTGAAGGCCACAGTACACTAGCTGAAAGTGACAGCACATCTTCCATTCACTCCATTGCCCCTGCTTGAATGTATGGTGAACGGCAAGACATATCCTGAAAATCGGAACCAAAACAGAGTGCTTAGACCACATAATTCAGTGTTTCATGGAATGAAACTGTGTCTGTTAGAAATTTCAAGAAAATTGCAGTTGCTCAACACTCTGAAAGTAACTAAAATGTTCTAAAGGAATTCACCATGAGAATCTTTGAATTTCTTCTCATCAGCTCATCTTCCCCAATTCCCAGCCCCTACTGTCAGTATCCTCCAGGGTATGGGAGAATAAACTGAAACACTTCTCTTCCCCTGCTACCTCCTTTGTGGATAGTAGCCCTCTCAGCACTACCACCAGAAGGGTTTTTCAGGAAGTGTCTTAGCATCCTCCGAAAGCAATGAGAAGCAAACCCTTCCTTTCCTGAGTAGCCACTTGTTAGCAGCCATCTCAAGAAAATGCTGAAAATCATGAGGAAAGAATAATGCCTAATTAAAGTGGTGTTCCAATGGTGATCTTTACATCCAAGCATCTTTTGCTGGCAGGGAAGAATATTTCTCCTTGGGAAGCTTCTGACTGTTCCTAAACTATTTGCACGAAGGATGAGATTTTCATAGGCAACCATTGTTGGCCTAATTCTGCTCTTACTAAGCTTACTGGGAGGAAAATTAGGCTTTTAAAGTAGTTTTTAAAATGCTACTTGGCCTTTGATGTCTACAAAAGGTTCTCCCAGTACCCTGTAAACCACAGTCAGTAACTGACCAGCAGTGCCCACAAAACCTTTGGTTTACAGGATTAGAGGAAAGAAACACCCTGCAGGGCAGGCACTCTCCAGATGCCATGTGGGGGAGCATCTTGCTGACCTTCCTGACAAATGCTGAACAGATGCATCAGGGAAACATCGAGAATGGGGACAGAAACAGAAACACTAGCCTGCCCTTTTCACATCAGTATTAGCAATTCTTGGGCTACTGCTGAGTCTAGAAAGAAAATTTCTAGGGGGAAGCAGGGAGTGTGCTCAGTGCATACCAAAATTAAATGCACCATGTAGGGAGTAAAACATGACTCTGACACAAACCCTGCCGTGCTGACTCCATGAGTTCTGCTTCCTTCCTGGAATTACACCAGGGGTGTTGCTCCTGCAGTGAGCTGGAAAGACCTAAAACAAAAATAATAATTTGACAAAGCAGAATCTTAAATGACAAAATAGAGATCAGATCCAGTATTATGCCTCCTGACACATGGATACACATTTATGTCTATATAGAGTAGAAGTATATCCATAAGTAGTAAACACCTTTTTAAGGTGGAAATCTTTCTCTCACACATACACACAATCACTCAGCTACCAATAAAGGCTAACATTTAGCTGGCCCAGCCCCCAGTCTCATATCTTACAAGGAAATGTTTACAGATTTCTGTCATATATCTGTACTTAAGAGCAGTACAATTGATCATCCAAATAGCATAATATGATGGAATCCAGCGGCACTCACAAGGAGCTCCCTAAATTAAAATCTGTCTGACCTTTATGTAGCTCCATATGTGGTTTAATGGATGTTACACATCTTGTGCTATTTGAGGCAGACCCAGACTGCTACAAACAGTATGCTGCATGGCTAGAAAACCAAGTGATATTAATGCTTCTTCAGTGCACTGACAGATTTATTTCCTCTGTTGCTTCTTCCAGCCTTTCTTTGTATGGGGTTCCAAAGTTTCAGAATACCTGAGACCCATTTTTGATTTCAGAAATCTCCATAATACTTGATATAAATATTTTACTGAGGGTACCTACTGCTTCCCTCATTTGAAAAAAGTGCTTTGCTACCTTCTAGTCAACAGAAAGCCTTAATAACATGCTGCAGTCTTGCTGTACAGAAAAGGTTTCTTCTTGAATTAATAATAGTCAGTATGGCCCAGAGTACTGAAAGAAGAAGCAAGAGAGTACACTAGGAGTCCTAACTGGGCCAGAGGAATGAACAGTTTAAAAAAGGGAGCTACACTGAGGTATATAGTAGGCTTCAGGAAGTCAAAGTAACATTTGCCAGTTAGAAATATATATTTTTTAATAACTAGGAAATATTGTATGGGTTTACTACCCTTTTTCACTGCATCACTGGAATAAGCCCAGAATGTTTTAATTATTCCATGATATATTCCTCGCAGGAATTCTCTGAATGTATTTCAAGTATTCATTCCCCTCCATCTGATCCTCATCCAGTACTTACCCCTTTCTTAGACAGTAAACTTTTTGGGACAAGAGCTATATGTGAGGATGGTGCCTAAAACAGTTGTAGTAGTAGCCACAGAGCCAAAAATTAACCACTCTTCTGATGTCATGCACAGTTAATTTTCTCATGCACATGTAAAATATGAAGAAGTATTGTTCCAGAAGTCTCAGCAGCATTTGTTTAGAAACACTGTAACAGAAATGTGTCTGTGAAAGCATACTGATTGTAGGGATGATATAATTCAACATTGCAGAAGGATGGTAGTAGGATCATCGTTCTACCGCAGTAGTGTAATTTCCCTGTTACTGAACTGTTAAGTTGAAGAATTCTGAAAGATACAAAAATGCTTCAGTTTAAGACCTTTACATTCTAGGAAAATTTTTCTACTTAAATGGACCTGCTAGCAGGTACCACAATTCATATAGGGGGAAAAATGCTATACAGAAATTGCTTTTGTAACTGTACTTACAATTGCTGTGTTTACAGCAGCTTAATTTCTTGAATTACTTGTTTATGTATGTGCAGATCCTCCAATGGAATAAATGAAACCTTGAGCAGTGAAAGAGAAAATGGAAAACATGATAACATAAAAAATGAGGACTATAGGCAGAGTACTACACTGCAAATTAACACAGCGAAAGAGATACCCCATGGAGATTTATGCATCACAGAGATATACAGTGAGACTCACCAGGGAGCAGGAGAAAGCAACAAACACTTTTCTGAAATGAAACAAGAGACCACACAAAGCCACAGAATTACTCCTAAAGTGATAGGCACCTCCAAAGTGCTCGTGACAGATGAAGCTGCTTTCAGAGGGAAGACAGAAGAAAGGCGGCCAGGTACTATGGTTGAGCTGCAGTTGTCCCTCTCAAATGATGCACACAAGGGCACCAATCCTCCTGCTGTGACTCTCTTAGGGGCAGAAAAATGCACTCCTTCAGGAAGAGCACCCAGTGTACAAGAAGTTGGGACTAGCCCTGTAATTGCAATTCCCCTGGGAGTGAAAGAGGGCAACATCCAGTGGTCAAGCAAAGTAGTCCAGTTTTCTAGTGGCAAAGAGGTCAAGAGGATCCAAGGTGCAGCTCCATCTCTCCCCAGGGTGGAGGTGATCCTAGACTGTTCAGACAGGGAGAAGGAAGCACCCAGGTCTCTAGCTGACAGGGGGTGTGTTGATTCTCAAGTGGAAGGAGGGCAGTCGGAAGCACCTCCTTCCCTTCTCTCCTTTGCAATCTCATCAGAAGGCACAGAGCAGGGAGAAGACGACCAGCACTCGGAAAGGGATCACAGACCTCTCAAGCACAGGGCGAGGCACGCAAGTAAGTATGTCCCATCTAATCATTTGCACTGCCTGCGGGTATCTTTTTTAACTTTAAACATAATTTCAGAATTTAGGCTGCATTAGAAAAACAATGTTTAGAGTTTTTTTCTGCAGTTTTCTAAATTTTCCTCTCTCTTTTTCTTTTAAATGATGTTTCTGTTCTTGCTTTATATATTTTTTCAGGGTAATACAATGCTCCTGGTGATGAGCCAGAAGTATACCAATGCCTTAACTGTGTTGAATAACTTTGCTTAGTAGACTTCCACTTTGAATTTAACTCATGACTTTGTCCAACTAAAAATACTTACATCTCCAAAAAGGTCTGAATTCTGCTGGTCTTCTAATGCATATTCAGAGGCAATCTGTAGAATATTAACAAAAAAAGCAAGCTGCTTGCACATGTCTAAGCAAATCCTGTGGATTTCTCCTTTTATAGCAAAAACTTTGTGTTGTCATTTGCATTATCTAAAATCAAAGCCATGCCACTGCTCTTAAAAGTTAATTAAAAAGGCTAATAGAAAAGCTTGATGTTGCCTGCAGAAGAGATTTTGACAGACACTAGCATGTGTATAACTGTTACATGATCCTTTCAGTTTTGTCAGTCTTCTCCAGACTGTAAAGTGAACATGCTATTTCTTCTGACTCCCATACCCAGAGGTCAGCTTCAAAATGTGCCCAAGAAGTTTACATGAAAGTAAACTTGCAACTGGATCCAATATTAATTAACTGAGTGTAGATACATACTATTTATTTATTTATTATTTTATTCATTTGGGACCTTTCTATTGGTTGCTTGCTCTTTCCCAACAATGTTAAGAATCCTGTCTGGGGATTTAGTAGCAGTATGTCAAAGGTGCTTGAATGTGTGCACTGATATACTGTAGCAACAAGCTATTTCATATGCAGTGTTGGAATTAGTCTGCTAACCCACTGCTAATTCATCTGTAAGCATATTTTTAGCATGATAACCATTTGTATCTTATTGGCAAGTGGATTAAGCAGTTACTTATGCCTAAGTGTCTGTATGCAATCCACATATTTTTGGCATATTAAATGAAGCATAAAAGAAAAGTGCACATGCTTTACATTTTGGCTGAGAAGTTAGCACCAACTGTGGAACTGTGCCTGTCTTTCTTAGAGAATTACTTGCAGTGCCTGTCTAATAAGACAAAAGTACAAAGAATGAACTACATTCTACATGATAAACTCTTCTTTCAAGCAGGACATAGATTCTGTCCTTTTCCCATCTCAACTATGACAATCTCAGTTCCTTCTAATCTAGTGGCAGGTCATTATCCTTAGGAACCACCGATTTAATCTATTAAAATTTGCTTTTATTATTATTACTATTATATGTAAAATCCTGTCTACACATTAGAACAAACAAATTGCCAAGCATAGGGGAATAATCTGTGTGCAGCAAATACTATGCATGTTTTTTATAAAATTAAAAGCTATAATGCAGCATTTAAGTCTAAACTAGAGAAGAACATTTATTATAGGGGTTTGATCTCTTTAGCAGAAATTTTCTCTGTAAATAGTAATCAGATTATATTTACCTGAAGAGTTAACATTTCTTCTGCCATCTTTTGGAACTATTGATTAAGTAACTATCCAGATGAATTAAGAAAACATATGCCAGCAAAATGAAAAGTTTCAGTTTTTGCTTTCCACAGAACTGTATGGGTACCTGCTGAATCCCCTTCCCAGAAAAACACTCACTGCTGATGCAAGTAGCTTATTTGAAAGCATAGAACTTACATCTTTCTGTTTGCAGAGGCACTCTACAGCCCATACTTTTGGAAAATGTTTTTAGTGACTATTGTAAGCATTTGGATCGCCAAAGAACTGGGCCAAGGATTTTGTGATTTGGCCCTCTCACAATAAAATATTACAAATTGCTGGTTTGGGTGCCATGCTCTTTTCTCTTTTATAGGTTCTTGTGAGAACCATTGGTCCGGTCATGCCGTCATCTGGCATAATGGCAAAACTCCAATTGTCTTTAATAGGAGAAGTATCAGACGCCATCTACTGACATGGCTAAAAGGATCATTAATAGAAAATACATCACATGGCTTTCTTCAATGAGTTTGCTTTATTTATGCTAGCAAAAGATACTAAATAATTTACTGTTCCATTTTCATATATCAGAGGCACACTTTTTCCTTTTGAAATTAAGTGGAAGGGGACCATTAATTTAGGCAGGAACAGCTTTAAATTCTAGCTATTTAAAAGGGAAAAGCTATTGAGGCTGTCATTTGTGAGATGTAGAGGTAGAATATAAGGAAGGGAAAGAAACAGGGACACCACCTGACTGGTGTTGCCCCATGAGGCACATGCTCCATGTCACATAACAAGGAAGCAGTCATGCTGATGTACAGTGGATCTATCAGCTTTACAGTTGCATCTATTCCTGTTCCACTACTTGATGAACACCGGTAATTTTTGCTTTAAGAAATATGTATTATTGATAAATGCTAGCAAAAACTCTTGAGAAGTTAGTTGAGCCTCCTTGATTCAGTTCTTAAATGTGTATTCATTCTTGCCACATTTTCAAAATAAACATTCTGGAGCTGTTATATCCTATACAATTTTGGATTATGTTTCAGGCAAGTAATGCTTGTTAAAAGACTGAAACCTGCTTTCATTGAGCACCATGGCCAAACTCCCACGTCTTCCAAGGGGCTGGAAGTTAATGCTAATATTTTCTGTGTATGACTTTGTGGATGTATACTTGCTTTTAAATAGCTAATACATAGAAGCATACTGACTTTTAGCAATTATATACATTTTGTAATTCATATGAGTAAAATAAACACATAAATGGCAGAAGCTGCTACCGTCGTCAGACAGAATACACTCAGTTTCATTTCGTCTCAGATGTTATGCAGTCATGGGCCTGGCTGGCTGGGAATGTCTGCTGTAAGCCTAGGAACTGTGGTCAAACACTTGGTAAATACCAGATCATAGAAATTGAATAAATGAGAAAATATCGTCTGCCTGTTGCTGCTGAGATTACTTATGGAAATAAAAATCAAGAATGCTAGAAAAAGGGACACACGTAACGTTTCTGTTGAACTAAGAAAGTCCTAAAGAAAGTGATGTAGCCTTTGAACTTGCATGGGTGTATGGAATTTACAACACTGTTGACATTGTGGGAAAAGCTTAAGTATAATGATCTCTCTATACAAAAGAAAATAAGTGTTTTAATACAGGGGAAGGGGGAAGTGGGTAAATTTCAGTATAGATAAATGCAGAACTATTTGTTATTAGTCATCTTGTATTTTTGTGAGCTGCGTGCAATTAAACGTGCACTTTGATTCTTTCCATAGGGCTCCGGCGAAGTGAAAGTCTGTCAGAGAAGCAGGTCAAAGAAGCCAAATCTAAATGTAAAAGTATTGCATTGCTGCTGACAGCAGCTCCCAATCCCAATTCCAAGGGGGTGTTGATGTTCAAGAAGCGTCGTCAAAGGGCGAGGAAATATACTCTAGTCAGCTACGGTACCGGGGAGTTAGAACGTGACGAAGACGAGGGAGAAGAAGGTGAAGGTGAAGAGGGGGACAAAGAAAACACTTTTGAAGTGAGTTTGCTTGCAACAAGTGAGTCAGAAATAGATGAAGATTTCTTCTCTGACATTGACAACGACGGTAAGATTGTGACGTTTGACTGGGACAGTGGTCTACTTGAGGTTGAAAAGAAGACAAAAAGTGGAGACGAGATGCAGACGCTTCCAGAGAGTACAGGTAAAGGGGCCCTCATGTTTGCCAAGAGGCGGCAGAGGATGGATCAGATCACAGCTGAGCAAGAGGAGATGAAGGCACGCACAGTGCATACAGAAGAACGAAGGGAAGCCACCATGTCAGAGAGCTTCCAGAAAGTAAGCTCTTCAGTCTATCAAGCAAAAGAGGAAGAAATGTCAAGACAGCAGACCTGTGTGAGCAAAAGCTACACAGACATGAGCCAGAATCATAGCAAAATGGTACAACAAAATGGCTTTGGCTTAGCACCAGACACAAACCTCCCTTTTCAGTCCTCTGAAGCTCAAAAAGCAGCATCTTTGAATAAAACTGCTAAACCCTTCCCTTCTGGGGTTCAAAACCGAGCAGCTGCACCATTTTCACCCACAAGAAATGTCACTAGTCCTCTTTCAGACATACCAGCACCACCTCCTTACTGCTCTATCAGCCCACCACCTGAGGCTTTATACAGACCTGTTTCAGCTACTGTAGCCAGCAGAGCCGCCCCAACTGTGTGGTCACCCACCGAGCCAACAGAACACATAGCATCCAGAGACGAAAGGATTGCGGTGCCAGCCAAAAGAACTGGGATACTGCAAGAGGCAAAGAGAAGAGGCACTTCAAAACCTATGTTCACTTTCAAAGAAACACCCAAAGTAAGTCCTAATCCTGCCCTGTTGTCCCTTGTACACAATGCAGAGGGAAAAAAAGGTACTGGAGCTGGTTTTGAGTCAGGACCTGAAGAAGACTACCTCAGTTTGGGAGCAGAAGCTTGCAATTTCATGCAGACTCAAGCATCTAAACAAAAAGCCCCTCCTCCTGTTGCTCCAAAGCCTTCACTCAAGGTCTCTCCTACTGCTGATACTCCAGTTTCACCAGTTTGGTCACCCTCAGCTGTGGCTTCTAACAAGGCTCCTTCTTTCCCAGCACCAGCCTCACCTCAGGCAGCATATCCTGCACCACTCAAATCTCCACAGTATCCTCATTCTCCTGCCCATCCCCCAAGTACTCTCAACCTAGCTGGTCCTTTCAAAGGGCCTCAGGCAACCCTAGCGAGTCCAAACCATACACCCAAGACAACACCAGTCACACCAAGTGCTGGAGGAACAAAGCCGCGCTTTGAGATGCCACCAGCTATGAGTGGAAAAGGAGCACAGTTATTTGCCAGAAGGCACTCTCGAATGGAGAAGTATGTGGTAGATTCAGAGACTGTGCAGGCAAACATGGCACGAGCCTCATCTCCGACTCCATCTTTACCAGCTTCTTGGAAATATTCATCTAATGTCCGAGCACCTCCACCTGTTGCTTATAATCCCATCCACTGCCCATCTTATCCTCCTGCTGCTACCAAGGCTTCCTCTAAGTCCACTGCTGCTACCAAAAATACAAAAAGAAAACCTAAGAAAGGTCTCAATGCTTTGGATATTATGAAACATCAACCTTACCAACTTGATGCATCTTTATTTACTTTTCAACCTCCTAGTACTAAGGAAAGCTTTGCTATTAAGCAGACATCGAAGTTGTCCACTTCAAAGCAAGCTCTACCTATAAGACCGCCAAGTGCTGGCTCTCCTACTAATGTCCGGGCATCTTCAGTGTACTCCGTGCCAGCCTACAGTTCACAACCTTTGTTCCAGTCAAATGCCTCTATCCCAGTAAATGAATCATTTTCACCTACAGGCTACTCTGCATTTTCTAAGCCAGAAACCACCACATCCTCCTTGTTTACTGCTCCGAGGCCAAAATTTTCAGCAAAGAAAGCTGGCGTCACTGCACAGGTGTGGAAGCCATCAATTATTGAAGAGTAAATCTTATAGCTGAAACTTAGTGTCCATTTTGCTTGCAGTCAATTGTTTGCAGTGATAACCTGGCACACAAACAGTGCCTATAGTATTCCTTAGCTTACTTAATAACATCAGATGTATCACCTCAAATCTGGGTCCAAAATATCTGAACTTTTTTAAAGAATCAAAATAGATACAAATTTTAGCACATTTATGCATATTATCAGATGTTTTATACATGTAACATCCTGAAATGAATAGATACCATTGTATTAAGTAAGCAGGACACTAGGTTTTTGCTTTAGGACTACTACAACAGAAACAACAGTAAGCAATATTCCTGGTATGTCAAATTATTAGAGAAGAGCTTTCTTTCTGGCCCCCTCTCCTACTATGTTCTAATGACCTAGGGATTTGAGGACTTTTTTTTTTAAAAGAAGTGCCTTATTAAATTATATTAATAGTAATACATATTACTAACATAGCATAAAATAGATACAGTATTAGACTCTGACTGATCACTAGCAGAATACAACTGGATAGACCTTTGGCCTGCACAGAGCCCCACTGAATTCAGTCAGAATCTGTCCTGGTTCAAAGGTCCTTCCACAGGAATCTGATTGATCGGCCAGGGGCTTAGTTTGTAAGCTATGTGGATCAGCTGTGATCCAAAATCATGAATTGCCTCTGTGATTTCACAGAGAATGTGCTGTAAGAGATGCTGGAGTGTTCTGAAGACTAAAAGAGGTGGAAAGACAGCTGGAAAAATTGTTAAAGATTTCCCATTTGGGGGAAATTTGACATCCCAAGTGCAGACATATTTTTAGCCAAAGTTTGCCTTGAATCCAGCAAGTAAGACAGAAGCCAGTAAATCAAAATTATTGAACAGTCAGAGAAGTGAGCTGGGTTTTGCAGCTGCAATGTAATGCAATAGTTTCTTGTGAAAGCACAGTGATAGGGAACTGAAGGGATACATACATTCAAGAGTACCAGTTCTTGCAAGCAGAGTAGTATATGCCACAGAAATTAGCACTTAACAGTAAATCATAAATATGACCATGTCTTCCTACTGGTCTCTTGTACACATTTTGTTATTTTCACTTGGGGCTTTACAGTGCTTTTTCTCACTTTAAATCTTTTTACTCTGGTCTTATACTTTCACCTTTTACTTGTATTGGGGACTAAGGATTGAAATACTGCTACTGTAGAAAATTCTTAAGAGTCTGCCATCTTGAGACCTACTGTACAATACTGCAGCGAATACACAGTCTTGCTGAAATCAAGGAGCTATGTTTGAATAGTTTAGCATGTTTTTCAGTAAGCAGTCCTGTTAACATCAGTCATGCTAGGTCTGAAACAAAGTGTTGTTTCACACAACTAAGGGTATCAAAATCCATCTCAAGTGTGAAGCTAAAGATTAAAGTATCACTCTGTGAATAAAGGTGGCAGAATCCATTGATATATTTGTTTGAACTACCATTCAGCTAGTTACAGACCAGATTATGGATTTTTATATCATAGGAGTTTTATGTAGAACTATCTTGATGAAGAAAACATTCCCCAGTATGAACAAAATCTCCTTAGTTTTGTTCCATGATGGTAACTCAAACTGCAATCAAAATTGAGAAGAATGCATTTGGTTGTACATGCAAAAAGCCGACTGGAATCAAAGTCTAATCAAGCCAATAAAAATCATTCCTTTGAATTTTGAACCTCCAGAATCCTACTCTCCCCTTTAAATTTTGGATTGGGATACTGACTGCATTAGAAGAAAATGACCAAGTGATCGATCTCCCTCTTAAAATTCAGGAGAATGATAGGAAATTTTGAAAAATAAAAAATAGTTTAGAAAACTCAAGGAAGAATTACTTTGTGTTTACCTGGAAATAGAAAGTAGCAATATTTTAATCCTTTCAAGATCTCCCTTTTATCTGTTTTCCACTGTCAATACCTGTATTTTTCTTCTATCATTAAACTTGTCCCTTTCCTCTCTGCCTGTTTGGTTGTTTTCTTTGGTTTGGTTGCTATTTTTTCATTTCACTTACATGTACAGACTGACAGTATATTATAGGGGAAATCTATTTTCTATGCTATCCTGTTAATATGAAATCTTCTCCCTCTCCTTCCCTTTCCTCTTCCCCTTCCCTTTCATTCCTCCTTCCTTCCCCTCCAGTAGAAGTTTTATCTGAAGTTACATAGACTATTTTAGGTAGAAGTTTAAGATACTAGTACCTACTTGGAATAAAGATACCCTACCAAAGACAAGCAGTGCTGCTAGAGATACAAAGACATCCAATCAGCCTCATATTGCCTTACACGTTTTTACTTACAGTCTCCTCCTGTAAAATACATCTGTAAATTATAATCACGTTTCTGTCCCTGTTCACCCCAAGAATATTTCCTTAATGAGGAGATTTTTAGCAGTTTTGTACTTCCACCACAAGTATTGATGTTGATGCATGTGGCTACTAACAAGATACAGCAGCTTACACAGCATGGCCACCAGTTTGTATCAGGCTTAGCTCAGTTACTTTTGGAATTCATCACCAGCTACTGAGTACCCTGTGGGAAATACGGAGATTACTGAAAACTAACTTCTAGCATATGCCTATATGGCATAGCATTCTTCAAGTAAGAAATAATAAGCATTATTATTCTAATTATCAGCAGAAGAAACAAGAGGTAAAGCTGGGATATATTCTTATGCAAAGGAAATCAGGTCTCCCAGAAACACAGAAGTCAATAGGAGCTAGAGGAGAGCTGTGGATTGAAACAGAACATTTCAGTTTCCCGAGTCATCTGTCTAGAACTAAATTCACCTGGAAGACAGAAATGCATAATTGTCATCTTTAAAATCATTTTGCTATTTCTTTCATTTTCAGCACAACTCAAATGTTCACTTAGGAAGTCAACTAAATCATATGCATGTTTACAGCAATAAGCAAAAAATCAGCTTCTGTGCTAGCAATATAAAATATAGCTATTAGCATATCTTCTCTTTACTTTGTGCAAAAGAAAAGGAAGTGCATCTATGCTGAAAATTTGGATTTTGATCACATTTGGATTTTTTGCTGTTATTCAAATACAAGTATTCCATATGGCCTATAGCAATGACAGAAGGATTTTTTTAAAGCACCAGTAAGAGTTAAAGAGTTAAAACCAAAAGGCCCAGTGACAATAGTCCTTTTAACTCAGCTAAGATCTTTTGAAAATCCCATTCAAAGTCCAACTCCGAATTCAATTTCATATATACACATCATTGCACACACACAGTGCTTGGATCCAACTTGGCTTCAAGACTCTTTTTACTAATCAGGTAAGTCTGTAATTCTTATTAATATTTCAGAAGACTAGCCTACTTAAAGTAATAGTTTTATCCAAAATGTAATCTCTTGTGAAGCAGTTATTTAGAGGAAAGTTGAGCTGTTCATTGTCATGGGTCCAAATCAAAAGCTAACAATCATGTCAAACATCACTGAAATGTCAAGAAAATGAACGGTTTGTGTAGAGGAGCTATTTGAAATTTTGCTTTGAAAGGGCAGTGAGCTTTTGTAAATGGTTTTCTGGGAAAGCTATTAGAATTATTTTAATATAATATGACAAGTCTACCAAGATGAAATTGTTATGTTTACTAGGTAAGCATATTTAACAGTGAATTTTAGGCCACCCCTAATAACAATACTTCCAGTATGTTCACATTGAAAGAGGAATTTAAGTGCTTTATGTTGGTTTTAGCACATTTAATTATAGTACACACTGGAGGTATTATACTGCACCAGTTTGGATCTCACATTCTAGACAGCCTTTTCATGAAAACAGCTATCGCAATCAAGGGTTTATATACTTTCAGTTTCTGATTCAGTTATAAACCTCTTGTTATAAAACCTGAATTGAAAAGTTTTGTTTTGGAGATGAGTAGCTTTTAGACAAAAAGTTAAAATTTCTGTTGCAAAAATAAAAGACAAAATTTAGTTCTTGAACAAAGAACTGCTTAACTTCTCCCCCCTTCTCTAGGCAAACCACTCTTACTATGTTCCTGCTTAGCAAAAGATAACATATTATGAAACAAACAGAAAGATATTTCAATGAATTTTTCCTGTAGGAACATTTATAGAGTAAACATTACCATCTCTTACAAGTAAGCCTCATTATTTTTTTTCCTGCTCTCTTATGGAAGAAATAATTTTGCCAGTGTCCTAAGATACCTAACAATATCCAGTGACAACAAGCTGCATGGTTCCAAAAGCACCTGGCGAATGGCATGGGACTTTATAATACACTCATATCAAGACATGCAGCAGGGAATGCCCACTTTTCTTCTAGACACACTGACAATTCACTTTGAGATCAAGCCAAGGCCATTTTGAGATCAGCCACCAAAAGGAGGTTTCAGTTAATTTTTGTCTGAAGTCTTCTTGCACTGACCCTGATTTTATATACCTGGCTTTATTTTATTTATTTTATTTTGTATACCTAATTTTATTTTATATGAGACATTCAAGAGTCAAGACACAAAATCAGCCCTAAAACTGTAGTGACCCATTTTGCTGTCACCACAGCAATCACGTGGTAATTACTTTATTTTCTTTTTTTGCAGAGTGCTGTTAATACTCACACTAAAATGAATGTTCACAATTCACATAAATTTGTATTTGAAATAAAGAAATACTAAGAGGCTGAGGTATCAGCAGGCTCCAAAAATAAGGAAGTGAGGGGCTGGTGTGTGGTTCAGATAGGAAAATTAGTGCTAAGTGGCACAGCAGCAATTTCAAGAGAAAAAACTACCAGGCTTAGAGGGAGCCAAGCAGTGGGGAGAAAACTCTAGAAAAAAAAAGCAGAGACTGTACAGGATAAATACCTATCAGAGGATCATGAAATACTGAAGGTACAAGAGAAGAAAACAATCAGCAAGAAGGGTTTAATTATTCTGCACAGAGATGGCTATTTCCAGCCTTTTGTTGAAATTTTCTAGATTATTCTTGGATGACAGAGTGCTCACATCACTGGGCATGATTTTTTTTCCTCTACTATTTACAAAAAGATACTGTGAAAGAACGGAAATGCTAATACCCAGCAAAAAGAAAAAAATGAGCTTTAAAAAAAAGCAGACCCTATCAATAGACTGTTGCTCTGAGAGACAACAGATCTACAAACATATTATCCTAGATAGCTCCTATACACAAGAGTTTTTGAAAGTGCTAAGGTGAACTCTGATAAAAGATCATAAGCAATTATAAAGAGAACTTGACACCAGATGATGTGATCGGGGAGGAGAACTGTTTATCAAGTATCCAGGACGACACCTCAACAAAGGACCAGCCTTACCATCACGCTCTGCTGCTCCAACATCTCTGTGGGGAATCCTCTGTACACTATGAGGTAGGGAAATACCAATGAAACAACAGCACTCCTCACAACTAACAATCTGCAAAATCTTTCTCCTCTCATTTTCCAGGATCGTTTTCCAGATTTCGTAGCTTTAAGAATAAAAAATGATTGGTTCTAAAAAGATCCACTCTTCCAGTCTTGCCTTTTTAACAAAACATGATACAACTTTCTTTGCCTGAAGTCAAACAGCCAGGATTCCACTGACAGCTTTGGCGGTTCGGCATGGCAAGTGCAAATCTTAATTACACAGCTTGGCATAATGTTATTTTATAATGAGTCTACTCAGCTTGAAATAGAAATGTTATACAAGGAAGAAACTTGACAAGATCTTCAAAAACCCGTGGATTCAGAATCTCTGAATTACTCACTGCTGGTAGATTTCTTGGGAAAATATGTGAGCCTGATAATTTCATAGCACACTTGGTGCTACTATCACAAGTTTGTAGTACCCATGACAATGACTGGTTTTACTTTATAGTAAACATTACCTTTGCAAGTGGTCACATAAGGTAGGAGTTGTAATCACCCAAGAGGTATGTTTGACAAGTGCTTTTCAGGCTGGTTGCTTACTACAGGAAGCACTTTAGGTTTTTTATCAAATTATTTAAAAACAAGGAAAAATCCTAAAGCTCAGTGAAATATTATGTTGGAAGGATCTCTACAGAAGCAGACCTGAACTCTTCCTTTACAAGCTAAGACTAACCATATGATGGTATTTCCATAGTTTTAACATTTGCTTTCTTGAGTAAGGCTGGCAAAGACTTTTTCTTCATAGAGCATGCTAATCAAGTCTCCTGTTATCCTCTGCAGTTTTCAAAGGAAAAAATCTATTCCTATTTGTAATGATCTTGGCAAACTGTTTCTAATTTCAGTGCGTGTGAAACCTGCACAAATTTATGTGGTAGTATGTTATAATAACTGCACGTTCCTTTAGGCTGAGGAAACTCAGCAATGAGAAGAATAACTTACTGAACCATGCTTACAGATTGACTATCTGGATGAAGGCTTCCTGTGTCGGGTAATCAATGTAACAACAGTGTTTTCAAACAAGAATTCTTGATGCTTTTTTATGTCTTTGAGACAGACATCTTAAAACAGAGAGTCCCCTCATAATTCCAGGCGATTGAAAGATAAGCTGCTAGGAAAGTAACCAGGTCATTTCTAAACAGATGTAAAGATGAAACTGTTGAACAGATGGAGTGTTTCTTTTGATGTTTCCATCTATGTCTGAAACAATAGATTTTAACTGATTTAAGAAACGCACAACAAACAGAAGAAAAGGAGGAACATTACAGAAATAAAATACACTCCCAATCACTGTAACACGTTACATGTTGGATTACAAAGGGTGACATGGAGCACAACACTCATTGATTTCAGTATGAACTTTAACTGGTTGCAAAGAATTCAGTACATTTATATTAGAAGCAAAAGTTTCCATACAGTAATGATCTATGGACAAATATTTTCAAAAGAAAGTTTTTGTGACCACCCCCCCCAAATGTCAATAAGTGCTAGTGATTTTTTCTTTGATCTGTGAGAATGCTACTTCTTATAGTCTCACTGTGCAGGCTGTTGTCAGTACACGGCTTTATACTGTGAACAAAAGCAAAGTATGGGCATCTGGGTACATTTAGTTTTCTTCCCAGAGTCTTGGTAATTTTCCCACATCAGGCCTATAACTTAAAAGTGGAACCTAAGCAGGTGACAAGAAAACCTCAAAATCTGCCTGCAGTTTAATTTTCTTTGGTTAAGTAAACAGTTTTAGATATGTACAGATATTTCTGCCAGTCCTAGCCATGCTACCTGAATATCTTTTATGAACCAAACTGGGCTGTAAGTTTCTTCAGAAAAGGTTTCCACATACTTCCTTGCTGCTTGTTTGGCTGATGTCAGAAGGTGCAGCTGTGTGACAAATGAGAAGAAAATTTCATGATGGCATTTCATTAAAAATTCAAAAGATTACACAAAATGAGAGGCAGCAACATAACTTTTTATGGTGATGTAAATCCGCACCTGCACTGTGCTCTGTTGCACAACTGTGAGCATTTCAGAGGTACAAAATGATAAACTTTTCTCATCCTAAGATTACTTTCAGAGAGGTGTTTTGGTAGAGAAACTTGACAGACTTGATACTGCTACAGGAACAGTACTGAAGCAAGCACCTGACACTATGTATATATAATTATGAAAAAAAACCCTGTTAAACACTACTATTTGGATTGCAAAATGAGGCACTTGGAATTAATGTTGCCTGTATCAGCTTAACCCAACCCCCTTAGGCATTCAATGCTTAGCACTGTTCTGTACTTAATGTACACTCTTCAGAGTGTGCTCTTCATGCAGAATTATTTCCTCATAGATTTTTTTTGTTAGTATACAAGTAATTCAGAAGCCATAGCTCATTTTTACACTATTGCATTCTACAATGCATAAATAATGCAGGAAGCATGCAGCACTGATACTAGGACACTCAGTAGCCTTGGGTGTCCAGTTTAAGACACTTAGCCTCTTCAGAGTCCAGTAGCATATGAACTAGTTGCTGTATCAAAGTATGTGATCCTTAACATCAGTCTGTGAGCATTAACAGATCACAGGTTTCCAGGTGGAAGCCCAGAAAGGGAATCCTCAGTGACCAGCTAGGAAATCCAGCCAGTGAAAGCACCTTTTGCACAATATACTTCCTTGCTACATAATCCTAGTATTTTCTAAATGAAGCCCTGAAACAGCACTGGATGGGGCAGAAGTCCTGAAATTTAATCAAAATGCACATGCACTGGGCAACGATGCTTGCATTTCATAGCTTTTGAATACTTGACCTTCCAACTTCACTAGCATTGCTTCAAGGTAGCTTTGTGTGTTTAAGACCCAAGCGTTTCCTAAGAACAACAAACCAAACCCCAGAATACTATCATGTAGCATATGTAACCAACAGGGTGCTCCAGCATGGCTTGAACCACCACAGACAACTGCCATCACGCTGCTATAGTACCTGGCAGCAAACGCGTGTTGACATCCTGCCTGTGAATCAGCACTGGGAGGATAACACAGGTTTCCAGTGGGGCTTCAGAGTCTTTTGACAGCAGAGAGTCTGTGGAAGGACAAACTCCATCCCTCTGGGGAAGAAATTTCCCTGGAACCCTGGAGGAAAATATACAGTAGTAGGCACTGGTTCTTGTCCCCAAATGTACCTTCCTTGCCCCATTTCTTCATCTTTTTCTTTCCCTGGTCTCCTTGTCATAGCCTCACGGTGAGCTACACAGGTCAATTTTCCATTCCTTAAGCTTCTCATCCAAGCTCAGCAACCTTGGCCATCAGGTCCTAGTCTCATCACTCTCCAACCCAGTGCTGAATACAGATTTTCCTTCTGTATCAAGTATTACCAGCTCTTGGTTTTGCTTTGTCCAGTCTCTTCTCTGTCCTTCTCTTGTCTGTTTCTTCTGCCCTGTTGAAAGTCTGCTTCTTGCCCCCCCGTATTCAATTCAGACATTTTCCCCTTTGAGGTTGCTTGGGCCCAGACAGGAGGTCTTGGGCTCTTTCAAGGGGCAGCTGCACTTTGCAGAGCATGTCAGTCCTGATCAGTGAGTGTGCAGCCTCAGGTCTGGACACGGTGGTGGGAAGAGACATGGGTATGCACCATACGCCTGCATGCACTACTTTTTTGTGAATGAAAATCCAGCTGTGCAGCCAGCACAGGAGCTGTGGAACACCCCAGTGACTTCTCCAGCCTGTGGGGGTACACGTAGCCTGCTGTTTAGACGGGCAGAGAAAGCACAAGGACAGTCTCCTTGTTCTCCTGTGTGGTGTCCAAAGACATCACAGCCTACAGCAGCTTAGACCTGTAATAATGAATACAATCCTCCTGCCTAACAGAGTTCTCAGGAACTAGCCGTAAAAAGCAAGGTGCTCCTGTTGAGCCTATATAAGGCTCTCAGCTTGAATATATGGATTCAAGTTCGCATGGAAATATGAGACACTTCAGATACAAACATTAGTCTCAAACCAGTTTGAAAGCATGTAGTGGCACGAGTTTTCAAGAAAAAGGATGCTAGAATTTTTTGTCACAGACATGTATTTTCCCCTACTCTCATTCTTTAAAATGGTTTACCTATACAGGTTCATTTGGATGGAATGCATTGGAAATGGTCGGATCATTTGGGATGAAGTAAATAAGAAAAAAACACACAACTAAGACTGAAAATTTCAGTTTGAAAGATTTGATAAGAAAATCATAAGGAACTGGATAATTTATCTTTTAGTTTGGATATGTTCAGCAACAATTATGCCACCACCTTCAAGTATTACAATATAATTTTTTTTTATTTTAGAAAAAATATCATTAGCCTTTACTTTATATCAATGTAAAACCATTTCATTGTTCATACAAAATAGCAAGGTCAGAAGGTAGGACCAACTTTGCACTTGTTTTTCAAATGTTCATTCACAAGGCTTCATCTTCCAAGACCTTCCTCTAAGCTGTGTAATATAAAAGTCCAGAAGGTGGCAGCAAATATTCTTCCTTAAAAGAAGTAAACTCTATTCCAAGGAAGCTAAGGTGTCTGTGGCCAAAAAAGTTTCAGCTATTTGCTTTTTATAGGCATAACTGTATTGTATTTTGATAATTGTATATGGATAAAGATTAAATGATAATGGAAAGCACTGATTTTCTTTCATTTACACAGGTGCAAACTGAGCTAACTGAATAACTTCTTTATAACAAGTCAGCAGCACTCTTATGTTTCTTTTCCACATCGGCATTTTGCAGTAGTGAAGGCCTAATTCTAATGTCTTACTTTTCCCTTCTACCATTACTTGACAACTAAAAGGGACTTTATTGTCAAAAGCAGAATTTGTCACAAAGCTTATGTAAGATGGTTGACAGTAACTGTTTCATTAGTTTGTATACTAATTATGAAAACAAGATTATTCTCACCTGAAATAATACCACAGTTATAAACAATCTAAACCTTGAATAAATTAGGTTCCAGTACTAAAATTCCCTATACATTTTTGAAAGCAAGCCCTGACAAGACAGCTTTGAGGAAGTTAAGATCTGACATGAACTATGTGATTCTAGTCTATTACTAGTCTCAGTACAGCCACTGACAAGGCTTTTATTTGTTAGACAGGTAAGATACCCTGCCTCTCCAGCCATTAGTATCCCCATTACCCAAAATGCTACATTCCAATTTTAGCCTGCTAGAAACTATTTCCAGAGTTTCAAATAAACATGAGTTTTCCATTTTATTTCAAAATTTTTGATATTCATATTGTAAAATAGCTGTAGCATTTACTCCAGAGCTGGCAGCATTTCAGAGAGAAATTATTTTTTCATTGCATAAAGTTTAAATTGTAAATGGTTTGGGATGAAAAAAGCTATAATAAGATTTAAAATATGTCTCCCTTCTATATGCAGATCAGTTAAAAATCTGAAGTTCTTGTTTTATGGAAGGGAAAAACGGAAAGAAGGAAAGAATTAAAAGGCATAAATATCAAGTATTACTTATTTTGTCCTAACATTTTCTCAGTGGTTTGGTCTCTAACTGCAGTGGCCATTACAAGCCCATAGAAAGCAAAATGAGAAATGCATCACTCTGGGTTTTTTATAAAGACAGTAATTTTGTAAGATTTTTGTTTTATCTACTTCCTCCTTCTTTGTCCCCTTTTTGTGTAAACATTAGCCAAGTGCTAATGTTAACTCAGATTTGAACATGTTTTGATATCGGATTAAGGACCAGGACTATAATGAAAAGATAAAAATAAAACTGCCTTAATGACTTAGACACCTAGGTCAATTTTTTTCAAGTGACTTAATCAGGTGGGAGGCTATGTTGCAGAGTTCCACTGGACTATTAAGAGTCCAACCTACTTTTGAAAATAGAACTCTTGACTTTTTTTGACAATGTAACATATGTCTTGCTAATTGGTGAAAAGGCAGTTTCAGCTTGTAAACATACCAAGTTTTCACTTATTACGGAGATGTGGCACCTAAGACAGAAAAACAGTTACTGTGAAATCATTTCACTAAGTAGTATTTTGCATTCCCATTTGGTCTGTAAAATGAAAAACATCTTTCTGACTCTTGCCTTTAAAATTTGCACTATTTTCTGCAACTAAGTATTGCTCTTCTTGTCTTTCAGCTTTTCTTAATTATCAAGAAATTTGAAACAGCAGTAAGTTCCAAATAACCAATTTTTCTGGACTGTTGATTTAGATATTTTTGAATCAAAGGTACACATTCATGGTCCTTCTACTTACATTAAATAGATCTATACATACATATACCTTTTCTAAGTACAGTGTTTACATTCATTTACATATATCCAGAAATAGTTTCTTTTGGAAGTAATATTACATTTAGTTTTGTTTATATTAATACACAGCTTATAAATATCAAAGATGCTTGTGGTACAATAAACGTTTGCTTCATTGACAAGCTTATAAATAGTTTTCATTTTTAAAAACAATGTTAACCTAAACCTAAAGTTTAATCTGTTTGCACAGACACCAAAGCCAGTCAGCAGCTGTTGTTAGGATTCTATGATTGCAATGGACAGCTCTGAAATGCCTTTCCTCTTCCTGACATCTAAGAATCAGTTTCTACTATTGTAGAAAAGATCTTTCCCTCTGAAAATGTTCACACAAGGCAATGGAAAGTAACAAATTAATCACTGCATAGGGTTCTGGCTTGTTTTACAGCGTAACACTTTGAGTGCTGGTACTGTAATATAATGAATGTTTTGCAACAAGATTACAGTAATACGGTATGTGACAATGAAATAATTCTAGTAGCATATCCCTCTTCTTTCCCTTCTCCCTGACTTACTGGTAAGAATGGAAAATTTCTACCTCTCTTCTTATGATCTTCTTGTAGCCTAAGGGAGACAGAGGGTAGAATAATTATTCTCTGTTTGCACTTCGTATTTCCCACTATCTCACCTATGATCTGGGGTTTGTGTGCTCTTTTTAGTACATGCTTGTCAAAAGACGCATCTCCAAGAATTAAAGAGGAAGGGAAAATAAGAGAAAGTATCACCATGTCTGGCTGCTGCTGCCCAGTAAATGAATGATGAATTCTAGTGACTAAATGTTGCCTTAATTCCAAAGTTTGTGTTTGTTAGTTTGAAGGGGCTGAACACCAAAGTAGTCACAGAAATCAGTATATGAATATCAAATACAGATCTGCTTTGAATTTAGAAATATGCAGACCTAGACTTTCAGTCTAGGAACAACACTACCAATAATAAAAATTAACTGCAATGAAATCAAGGCAATATTGATCACCTCTCTGTTCCTGCATTTGAGATACACTTGTATTTTAACAAAATCATGCTTTTCTACAAGTGCTTAAAAACTATTTGCCACAGAGTGTGAAAAAATGTGTGATATTATATATTCTGAAGCCAAAGATTATTCAATTTCAGAATAAAGTTTGGGTAGATGGAAATATTCTATTTTTAAACTCAATAAATTATTGCAAAAGTATGTCACTATGCAATGTACAAAAACCTGCTGTGCAGGGTGCTGTTGGACTGCTTTTGTTACAACAGACACTACCGTAACAATCTTAGCAGTCAGACTTAGAGACTAAATTCCTCCTCCTTAAGGTAAACAGTGAGGCATGAGGACATACTGGACATAACTGATGCATTTGCTATACTTCTTCCATGGGTGATGAAAGAAATTCAATAATTTTCTGTGAAACAGACATGAAAATTAGAAAAATATTTCCCTGAATCTAAAGGGTTATAAAAGCTTCAAGTTGCAGCCACTTTACAAAACTTAGCAGAACTGTTTCAGGCCAAAATGGATAACTAATTTTCCTAGATTTAGTAAAAATAAAATTAATACAAAATTTTGTTTCCTTCTCTCTGAGCTTATGGGAATGTACATGGTGATGAGAACTGCTATTCATTTTAGGGAGAATGTAATTCATAATAACTAAGGCTCACTTCAGCCAAATATATTTTCACCTTCTTGGATCTTCTGAGTCTTCAAACCCTCTTCTGCCCATCTTCAGCATAGTTATGACTTTTTCTCTTTGGGAAATGTAGAGCATTCAACCAGCTGCTTCTATCAGTAGCCTCTTCCTTCAAAAATTATTGGTCCACTCTTCCTCTCCATCAAAAGCCAGCCAGCCAAACACAACATTATAACTGGAAGTTAGCAAGTTAGTGGGGCTCTCTCTTAACTTTTTCCTCAAGTTCCTTCAGACTCTTATGGTATGGACAAAGTTCTTCCCATATACTTCAGCCTTTTTGCAGGTAAATCATCTGGAACACTATTTGCCCTTGCAAGATTCTGTCCTCTTACAATCCAAAAAGATAACCATTAGTTAAAAACACACACTGTTCAGCTCTTCCTTCATGGAAGGAAAGATTAATCCTTACTTTACCAAATCTAGAGGAAATAAATATGCAATTTCACATTTTAGAATTTAACGTTAAAACCCAGCCTATTATCAGAACTGTATCTAAATACAAACTACCAAGTAAGAAAGGAGAAGAATCTGACTGATATGGGAATATCAAAACAGGACCAAGTATGCTAAAGAACTGACTACAGATGAGAATCATCCAGCTGATAGTACCATAGTTTGACAGTTTGATCTTGCAGCAGGAACTTTGTTGCTGTGATTTGGATGTGGGTTGAACAATCATCCAGAAGGAAGTAATCATTTATTATCTTTAGTGATACAGATCTTACTGAATGCGTTCACCATACCCAACGTATCTAGTCTCCAAACAAGGTACTTGGCACCTAACAACGCAGTCCACTGGGACATTCTTTGGATAACCTGCTCCGTTTTTCTGTCAGAATGAAGTCTCTCAGATGATGGCTATTAAGATTAAGTCTAGAAATGTTCATAAATATGCAAGATCCAGGAGACCAATGAAAAAAAAATGCATAAACCACTCTGGCAAATTGAAGCCAGTGCTTTCAAATAGTACTTTGGCAAAATGGACAAGACTTGAAATAACTATTCTTATCTTGGGGTTCTGAGGTAGAAAAGGAGAATATTTATCTACTTTTAAGGAAATATTTTTTTCCAGATAAATTGGCACAATCTCTCACTGGCCAGGTAAATTGTTACAGTTGCTGCAGGTTACCTGTCAGTCTGTAAATAGAATTCCATCAGAAAAATTTATCACAGACGTTTTCATCTAATAGAGTGATCACTGGGTAATCCTATTCAGAGCCAAGGAAAGCTGTCCTTACATAATGAAACATTCTTCACCTCATGAGACAGTATAAACTATGTGGATTATTACCTAGTCATTTTATCCCCGAGAGTCTGACTAAAGTTAAAAAACGAAACAAAAAATGAATACAAGGAATTTTAGTATAACCAAGTTCATTCCCAAGGTACTACTGATGTTCCAGTTTGCTGACTGCATATCTTCCTGCCAAATAGAGACCCATGCTGCACAAAAGCTAATAAACCGTGTAGAATCTCATACCAAAATGGAGAAAAGATTTTTATTTGCCTATGAGACTAAAATCTTCCATATCCAAAGTATTTCACATAATTTGATTTTTCTTTCATAAGGACCAGTTCAAAAGATATAATAATATTCTCCAGATTATCAGTATTTCAGATTCTGCTTTTTCTACAACAATCCTTACATGCCAAATTTATGATTTGCATGACATTACAGGTGCTGTGGATAGATATGATTTGAAGTACAAACAGTTCTTCCAAATAAAGGACATAGGCGGTTCTCAAGCCAGTAAAACATTCTTCCCCAAATCTGGTTGTCAAAACTCTGTGCTCATTCCTGTATACTGTATTGTTTGATTCATACAGAGGTTTTTTTCTATGAGGTCATTTTAGCTCTCTTCTGCCAGTTCCCTTTCTTTGTCTTATATGATAACACAGCTATCTGTAGAATAGTTTCCATCATCATAGAATAGTATCCTACTTTCCATTAATGATCTTGATTTTCTGTCTAATCTGATCTACCACCTGTACTAAAAAAATGTAGAACTCACCAGAACAGGAATATTTAATTTTGTCTACACTCTTTCTGCTTTTACAAGGTAATCTTCTACCTTCATAACACAGAAGAAGGGCCCATTTTGTTAGACAAATAGTGAAATACACTTGATAACTCATCATTCTTTGTTGAAACTGTCAAAGAAAATTAGGTCCTGCTCCATCACTAATTGTTAGGCCAAAAAATTCTGCAACTTGATGAACTCTGGAGTTTTTCTCTAAACATGGCAGACTAAACAGTATCTTCATCTAACTGTCTTGAAAAGTCACATATTTTATGCAACACTTCTTTTAACAGTATCATTTCCATTTGCATCTCTGGAATCCTACAAAGTACTCACAGGGCTTGGAAATGGAATCTCCATAAAATAAAGGGGAAATTTTCTGTCTACTCAGCATAGACAATGTTCTAGAACCCTCCTGAGAGCAGTTAACACAGGTAGACTAACTAGGTGGACCTGTTTGATCAACTTTTTCATCCCTCTGTACAACCTTGTCTTCTTAGTTTCATGGTTCAGATTATCAGATTAATTTCTAATAGAAACTGTATCTCATTTTGCATACTTATTTTGATTTTTCCACCTTTTAAAAATTTTTCTTGCCAATAATGTAAACAAAATGCACTAACCAGGCTTGCTGAATAAGCTCTCTTGTATGGATTCAGTGAAGAAAGAAATTGTGATACCTTAGAGGAAAGAGAACTATTCTGACAGGCCTATCTGGGTCTGCCACTCATTGGCCCTCTGCATGGTGTATTACCTGGACTCTTATTTTCCAGGTAAAAAAAAAGAGATCCCTCCCATCAGGTGAATGTATGGAGAAACTTTAATCCATTCTTGACAGTATATAGCTTCATCTATGGGAAAAAAAGGTTCTATATTTTCTTTCATTCACTTAACTTCCAAGTGGATAATCCTTGCTTTTTATATGCTACTATCTTAGAGTACTCAGTTGGGATCTGTCTATATGTGATGGTCTGATCAGCCACATTTTCATGTTTGATCATCTCAAGGTTTAAGTGAGGATTCTTAAAAATTAACAGAGCTAAGTTCCCCAAAATGAAGTATTTTCTTCTGGATAGAAGTAGAACCTCATGAAAATTCGCCATAAATATGTGGGGGTAGGATTAATAATGTTGGGGAGTTTCCTCTCTGGAACAGCAAACTGGAAGTAGGTGGTCATAGCTAAGAGGTGAAAAGATAGTCCTGTTATAAAGCATTAGTTGCAAAACTTGTTAAAACTCTCATTACGTAATCTGTGTGTCAGTCTACACTTTTTTTAAGAGATTCAGACTGAGCACCACCAAACTGAGGGAAAATAATGGAATCAGTAGTCTCTTTCTCAGTTTCCATCTCTCATATACAAGGCTGATATTAAAATGTAACTTAAAAGCCTGTGTGAAGCAGAGGTCTTTTAAGTTTCTTAAATGCATCAAGATCCTGTGACAGAAAAGCCTATAAAACATGACATTTCTATGTGAATCTTTGCTAGATAAGCTATACCTTGTATGTTCAGATACCTGTTGGCTGGTATGTAGATCACACTCACAGTATTTTAAGTTTTGGAAGCTAATTAGAAAAAGTAACACAGGCCAATGTTGTTTGAATGAAATTCTAGCAAAGCCTCTGGCAAAAGAGCCTAGAATTTCACACCGGATTTCAGAATTAGAGGCATTTAAACCTCAGATACGAATCAATGGGTGTAAATCAATGAATTTAGGAACCACATGTATAGACACTACTCAACACTGTAATTTGTCTGTGTAACACAAAGAACATGTCTGGCTTGCGGAAAAGGCTGTACCTGTTTCGTACACTGCCAAATGACTGTTGCCGCAGAACCTTCTCATGAACACAGTTTCTGTAAAGTGCTGCATTACTAAGAAGATTAGGATTTATCAAATATGAATGGATTGCTCATATAAATGGGTCGGAATGTACTGAAATTTTGAGGGCATTGCCTCTTAAAGAAGCCAGGTTTAAGTAGCGTCATGTAGGGGTATTAACTGAATGATTGCATTAACGTCTTTAATTTTTTGTGGTCATTTTTGTGCCCTGAAAAGTGAAAACTAGGATAAGTCTAATAATTTTAGAGTAAGAAATGCCTTTCTTAAAAGGAGATTGCCAAAGATATGTTCTCAGACAGATGTCCTAGACAGAGCCTGTTATCAAATATATTGGGCTGTGCCCGCATGTTAGAAAGAATCTTGTAAACACACACAGAACTGTCACAACATGACTTCCTTTTTCATTATTAAGAATGGTCTTTTCAGAACAAGGCACACTAGCTAAGTAGTGGAAAAGCTGCAGAGTTGCTAACGTAATTGTACCTTTTCCGTAAAAGCCTGGCTTTGGTCTATTTACTTTCCTCAAAAATTCAATTTGCTCTTTGTTCCTGTTTCTTTCTCTGCCTCCTTTTTCGTACCTCCTCTCTCTCCACTGAATTGAAGTATTAAAAAGTACCCATAGACATAAAAGGGATTGCCAGGATGTCATGTGCTTTCAGGGTCTGTTGTTCCAGTTTGGAAGTGAAGAGAAGGGGTTTCCTTTTTTGTTGTTTAATAACTGTAACTGTATTTGGTATTTTGTTTTCCTAGGAAAGAAGCAGTGGACGCTCGTTATCACTTCCTGGGAGACCTTCTTCATTCATTTCTCGAGCCATGTCTCCTACTTCTCCTCTTATATTTCAGCCTGCCCCCGATTACTTCAGCAAGGCAGACACAGCAGCTGACAGGCCTGGCAAGAGACTGACTCCCTGGGAAGCAGCGGCAAGATCCCCTCTTGGCCTAGTGGATGAAGCTTTTGGGCCCCAAAATATGCAGGAATCCATTGCTGCTAACGTAGTATCAGCTGCTCGCAGGAAAACACTTCCTGAGCCACCAGATGAATGGAAACAAAAAGTTTCTTACGAGCCTCCGGCCCCAAGCGGTAGTGTAGCTTTATTAGGAGGGAAGCAATCAGGTATTGTATCACCCCCCAAAAGCTCTCTCTCTGCCCCAAGTACCACCACGCAGGCTGGCTCTCAGCTGCAGTATGCCTACTGCAGTCAACGGTCCAGAACAGATCCTGATATAATGTCCATGGATTCCAGGTCTGACTATTGCTTGTCAACAGCTGATTCAAACTACAATCCACAGCCAAGGGGATGGAGGCGTCCAACATGAGCGCTGAAGGGCCTGGCATATTTTCCCTTCTTCCAGCTTTACAAGCCTTAGATTTGAGTTGGAGAAGGAAAGTTTCTTGCTGGCCTGACGATCTCTGAACTAAAGAAATGAGGAGGCAAAATTGAACGGAGCACAGTTTTCACATGACTGCAGGGCTAGCAGCCTCTAGAATAGACTTAGTTTTACACCTAACCTAAGATTGTTCTGTTCATCAAAAGGCAAAAATACACATTTCTTGGGGGGAGGGATGCGATTAAAGTGGGGCAACCAATGTGCTCGATACAAAAATCTAGAAAGTATGTAGATGGAGACAGTACAAGTGCTTGCAGTTAAGTTAATGTGAAAAAAAAAAAGAAAGTAAAAACGGGCATTTTAAAGGCAAGAAGTATGTTATAGGATCTCGTAGATTTTCTGGGTATGTTTGACATCTGAGTTCCAAGGTACTAGATATAACCAGACTTGGGAAAGTTCCAATGGAAGTGGAATACTTGGAAGTGCTGGCTTATTTGCCATATGTTTTCTTTACGGCATTTTAAAAATGATCTAAGAAAGTAAATCAATGAATATTTTTACTGTGGCAACAGTTAAAATACATCTGTGGTCATGGTACCTGAATCCCTACAACACGTAGATATATGCAATGGATTTCAAGAGTTTCGATGAAGTTTTACGTATTGTAATTAATCAAATCATCTGAACACAACAGGAAGAAAGGTGTTATTAATAGAGATCAGTACCATGATACCTGAACAACAAAAAGGATGAGGAAAGTATTTAGAGTGTATTTAAACTGGATTGCAAGTTAATTTTGTAATAAACTATCGAACAAGTCAGAGGCTGAACAGCCTTTGTTTCTCTGTGAAATGCACTACTTGCTGAACATTAACTGCTAGAGTGTCTGGTAATCTGACTGGCTGGGCAGTTATTCTTAGTATCTAGGTAGCTCAATGTTTAGAAAGCTTTTGATTTGTATTCTCAGTTTGGAAGACATAGGTAAGTTGTTTATCAAGAACAATACCTGTTCTACATAGAAATTGGTATGTGAAAGAGGGTTTATGACATGTGTTACACGGTATGAGTCTAGTACAAGTAGCATATATTTGGACGGTTGGTTACAATTAAACTATCTTGATGGATCTGAAGAGATGGTAAATAATTTTTGCTGGTGATACATATCTTGCATTTACAGCTTATTTAAACAATAGAAATATGTGGCTAAAAATATATGTATTCCAAGCTTATTGGGTAGTTTAGATATTGCTAAAGCATTAAATGAATACCCCAAGTATTACAAAGTGCTCTGCATCCTCCTCATTTTGTGGGGCATTCTTCAAGGATCTGTCAAGCAGAGTCAACTAAAATTACTACAGAAGCACTGTTAACTACCCTTAGTTTCAGCAAGGTTGTCAACTGTGAGTAAAGTGATTAGATTAGAAAGAACTAAAACATATATGCAGTAAGAAAGAACATATTACAAAACATTCCCATCTGCAAAGAATTTTCCATTATAGCAATTATATGATATAATTCATATAAAGGAAAGAGGAAAATTAAACCCAAGCTGGAACTTCCAGTAAGAGCAAATACTTACATGAAAAATATACCTTTAATGAGTTTAAGTTGGCAGTAATTCTCTAGTCAAACAGAAGTCTCCCTGAAATCAACTGATCCTTTTGACCAAGCAGGAAATGAAGACATGGGAGTTGTAAATCTTTAAACTAGGATCATATTGCTATAGCACCTTACAAATTTATTTCACAAAATATGAATTTGCAAAGAAAAGATGATTTAGAGAAATTGCATGAACAAGGCTGCCATGATATGCCTGAAAATGAGCTTTGCACCTCAGAGTCATCCACACACATAATCAGAGTAAATTTTCCTGCCACACAGGTGAAAAATACATTCTTTTCTGCAGAGTCCCATAATCACCCCTCTTATCATGACTGGGAATATTTCCACTGAAACCAATGGGACTCTGGTGGTCCCCTTAAGGGCTTGTCTTTGGATCCAGGCCTATCTCCCTGGAAGTACATGTCAAGTTTTCACTTAATTTCAGTGAAATTATAATCCAAAGTGAAATTAAGTGAAATTTATAATTCAGAGTCATCAAGGCCTTAACTATTCAATAAATACTAATGCATGTGTATTTCACAGAAGGCCTACATTCTGAAAATTACATAATACTTACATATTTTGCTGAACTGTGGTCCATATTACAATGATTCCCTGTATCCAAGTGAAGTTCAGGTTTCTGTTTTGAACTGTATCCTTTACACTGTTAAACAGGAAACCAGATTAATGAGTTTGCAGCAAGGCATATTTTTACCCAATACAATTATTTTAATTCTCAGATTTGTTGTCAGATACCTAACTTGAATTCTCATTGAAACTAATGTTGTAACTCTAAGGTAATACATCTACCAGAATGAAATGTGTGCTTAATGTTAAGGTACATGCAATTAAAAATTGCCAAAAGGATTTTTAAATTTTGATATGACAAAAAAAGTTATGATACAAAGTGATATTAAAAAGGCTTTAATGCTGTGATCACATAGCAATACAGAAAAACATACTCTACGATCAAGCTCTAACACCCCCCCACCCCCCAAAAGGTAACAAACATGTAAGAATGGCAGAATCAGAGAGTTTCAGACAGAATCACTGACTTTCTGTCAATGTCCCAAGAAAAACAAAGTGTAGCCTTATAATTTTCTTCTCTTCACAAGAAGGAATTCATCTCTAAGTACTTCTGTGAACTTGAGAATTACTGACATTGAGTTTCATGTGGCTTTGTATCTTATCATAGATAAACTTGGGTGTTTAACATGATCTGCTACAGATTTTTTTTTCCTCCTGCTGAGGATTTACTAGCTCTCTTTCCCATATGGATTCTCTCATATCTAATAAGGAATGAGTTCACACTGCAGCATTTCCCTCAATAGCAACGCTGGTAAGCATATCTGTCCTCCACCCAGCCATCTATTTTTACAAAGTCTGTGGGCAATGGATTGTCTCTGAGATCTATTCCACTGCCACACAGAAATGAAACATATGAACATTTTCGAAGTTATTAATGAGAGGACAGACATACACACAGGCATGCAGACAGACCACATAGACTTGTTTACAAAGGAAATCAGGCTAAAACCAGATTGAGACAATGTACTGATTTTGATGGAAGCAGCAGGCCCAGACTACTAAATGAAATATCAATGCATACAGAGCTTTATGAAGAATCACACAGCATTTTTCACTTTCTGTTCTTCACCCTATTCCTCCACTAGCAAAGCATCGTTCTATCAAATAGTTGTGACTGTTGTGCGTGAGTTCTGAATATATTAATGCAAGTATTTCTTACATTTGTTTTTGAATGCACAGATCTGTTCAGTAAATGTGAGGAAAAAATTCTCTTGAGATTTTAAATACGTTGGTTTTGTGTTCACCCTCAGAGGTGTCTTTGTTAATATGCAGAGTATCTGAATACACAAATATAACTGAAAATTTAGTTTCTTTAGTTAAGTTAGATGATGTGTTCACAACTCTTTTTCATAATTTGTTTTCATTTTGGTTTGCTTTAACACAACCAAATATCTATTCACATTGCATTTCTGCCTAGTAGCAAAAGACTGTATTATCTTTATAAAAGGCTTTTCACTTCTAAAGACTTTTTGCTCACTGCAAAGGACACTTTATTTGAGAGTGCATGACAGAGATGTAAATTGTATCATTTAATAAAGTGATTTGACTTGACAGATGAGAAACACAATTTTGTTTTCCCTAAATTCTTGCCTGTTTGTTTAAATAATCTGAACCCAAGTAAAGCCTAATCTCTTTTTTCTGCACCATTTTTAGATTCACTGACTTTGCCTGTCAGTGACCTCGTGCTGATGTGAGCTTCTAGAAGCTTAAATCAACATCAGGTCAAATGGCAACTTGTCAAATTCAGCAGAATTTCATTTTGATGCTGACTAAGCAGAGGAGGGAAACGCAGTGAAGCACAATCTACCCAGGTAAAATAATATAGTCAGAGCAGTTTTTATTGTTTGAACATTTTCATCCCCACCATAAAAACCTAACATCTACTTAACTACAATTACTTGTCTACCTTACGTGCATCTAAACCTCTGTTTACTTCCTGTAGGTTTGTTCATAAGGGCTGCATTTCTCTGTTCTCTTGTTTTTTATTCTTAATTGAAATATACTATTTAAAGAAGAAATAAATATTGAGAATAAATTGTGAACCCAGTCTTTACACTATTCAGGCTACTTGGGTAAATAGTTTTTAAGGAAACAAGGACAGCATGTACAATCTATCTGTGAAAAGCCAGATCAAATTTTCACTCTTTATGTGAAATGAATCACAGAGCAGTTTTTGCATTTGTAAAGCAAGCAGGATTTTGCCCCCAATACAAGAAAAATGACTGATGCATGTAAAACTTGGGGAACTGATAAAGCTTGACAATAGCATTTTAATAGCTTTGCTCTACGAAGGGTTTACAAAGTTATAAAAGACTCAGTAATATTCTTTTTCATGGTAACATTTTCATTCTTCTTTGGTAAGTTCTTAAAAACATCATAAAGAAAAAAGCATAAGCCAGATTCACAGTTTAACATAACTCCCTTGACTTCAGTAATTTGCAACAGATTAAAAATCTCACTACACAGGCGAACAGTCATTGGTTTTGTATGATGTTTTACCCTCCAGAGAATGTACTTTGGGTTTCTTGAAATGCCCTAGATGTTCTGGTGCATTCATCAACATTTAAGAGCATTTAAAATGACTACAGTGCAGCAGACTGCTCCTGAATGTGAGTCTGGTGGAATGAATATTTGGTGCAATGAGTGATTTTAAATTCCTCAAATTGAACATTATTGCTTTTTAATTGTTCACTGGATATATTGTTGGGTTTTAAAAGGAAGTCTTGTGCTGCTGCTGAGACACAAGCAGTGCTCAATATACTGTAAAATGTTCGGTGTTTGTTCACGCATTTTCAATCCTAAAAAAAGGACTCAAGTATTTTATATCCAAAACAAGATGACCCCAGGAGTGTTTTTGTGCATGCATACCTAAGCCTTTTTTTTTTTTTCCCTGGAGAAAGAAGGGTAATGGTTAATTAATAGATGTTAACGGAGAAGTAGGAGAACATACTGTGCTGTGATACAGTCCAAATACACCTGGAATGGTACAATGTAAGTAACAACACATATGGAAAAGAAGGTGTTGATAAACCCGTAGCTATTAATAGTACCTAGATCTATTCTCATCTTTAAAGTAAATCAAAACCTGAGGATAATTTTGTCTAAATAGTGCAGAGATTCATGACTTATTTCTTCCCTATAAATAAAGAAACATAAGCAAAGATATGCTAATTGCTGGAAAAATAATTTTGTATATTGTAAACAATAATTCCAAGCAGGCTGTAGACAAGCAGAATTTGCCCAAGGCAAAAATGGAAAATAAGAAGCGTTGCAGCATTCCCAATCAGAATAATAGATGCCTTGGTATCTTTTCCCAGCATGCACAACCTCATGGGATTATGGCAGTTATAAAACAACTGCCACATTTCAATTTTATTAACAATTTGCTAAGCCATCTTAGTTTTAATCAGTCACTTCCTGTTATTAATGGATACACTTGAGTTTAATGTAAGAAAATCAGTAATTTTTGAAAACAAGAATCAACATAAAGTCAGCATATGCTCAACTCTACGGTATTCCTAATCATTTTTTCTAACAGAAAAGCTTATAAGCATGAACAGCATACAGCATTTTTGATCAGGTCCTCATCAGCTACTCTGATTTTCAGGTCTGTTCAAGACAGTATTTACAGTTAAATGCAAATCTCCTGCCTATTAAATAGTTTGTATATTGGAACATGGAGCTTAAACTTAAGCTCTCTGGTGAATTACTTCCATGCACAAAAGAATATTCTCAGATGCCTTTTTTTTTTTTAAAGATGAGAAACAAATAGACAACTTTTCTAGTTTCCAAGAAATTCCCTGCTATGGATCCACAAAAATTCACATCTTACGTGAAAGTTCAAAATTATTTTCTACGCTATTTTTGTGGCGTTCTCCACCATTCTTTACTTCCTCTGGCAGTTTAAAACTCCAAGAGATTTTCTATGTGGTACTAAAATAAAATAAAAAGATCAGTGTAGAAATGACTAAATCTACCTACTGAATCAGTATGCCCTGAGAAAAAATGCAGTTCAAAGAAACACCAAGAACAGAACAACAAGGCAAAAATCCTTTGACATGCTCCTTTGACCAGGAGCAAAATCCTGATCCCAGCTAAGTCAATGGGAGCTTTACTAATTTACCACTTATGTCAGCAGGGCAAGGATTTCACCTCACATAGAAATGTGCAGGACTGCAAAATACAACTGGTCATGAATTCACAAGACCTGAACTGGTGTCAGTGGTTCTGTAGTATTTTGAAGCCTGTAGTTTTAAAAAATGTGACTGGCAAAACAAGAAGGCATTAATCAGATTTTCTAACATCATCTTCTGTTAGGAACTTGCTCTTTTCAATGTGCAGAAATAGGGATAGTTATCTCAGTTAGGACTCTGTTAAGACACAAGTTACTGTCTTGGCCCCCTGTGTAATCAATGTGGAGAGGCATTCTTAAAAAGAAATTAACTCCATCCCCAAATAAATGCCTAAAACAGGTGGACTGGATACTAAGTCTATAGGATATTTGGACAGAGGAGGATCAAAGAGTTTTTGACAATGTGCAGAGTGCCGGAAGATAGGTGATTATACATTTCCCTCTCTCTCCCTCCTTCTACATATACAGGTATCTCTTCAGTACAAGTATTGCAAAATCTTTGGCATGTAAATTATTTCTAAAAAAGGCTGAAGCTATTATGGGAAGTGAAATTTTAATTTTGGTCCCATTAGGATAACTACATGGTTAAGTTACAAGCAACTCTTCATTAAGCTAGATACTAAAATAAAAAGACAACTTAGCAGATAAAAAAACAGAATACATGCCTCTGTTTCTAGACCTGAAGTGTTTTTTGTGTTACAGTATATCCTGGTACAATGAATTCTGAGAGGACTTAATAGCTCTGAAACCATGCTGCCTGGGCATGCAATGCCAGCTCAGTCTCAGAAGCTATATAACCATGTTGATGCAGTGCTGCACCTGAATTTGCTCCTCATCTAGGCAGACTTGATCTGGTATGAGAAATGAAGTCCCGGGAATCCAAATATATACTTATGCCACTCCAAACTCATCTAGGTTTGCAGAGGTCAGAGTGGATAGTTTTGTATTTGTGACATGGATCATCAACATACCAGATAATCCATCCAAGGATAGTGAAGAGATGATTGTTGTTATTTTGGAAGCCATAAACGTCTTGGACTTTAGATACTTTTTCAATATCAACATTGAGGTTTCTCAAAGGAACAGATCATTAGTCATCTCTTCCTGTGTTTTAATAAGCTGATATTTACCCTGGCAGAATGAGATACAGATCACTGTGTTTTGGATGTGGATTACTGGAGTTAGATGTGACTCCTCTGTATTTAATCTCAAATGAATAGCAGTATACAGGTTTGGATGGCAGCTGGTAGATGTCTGGATGGATGACATTCAGACAGTAGCAACAGTAGCTTTATTTTTCCTTGTGACCTTTATAATAGTTTCTACTCCTTTGAATGCTCTGCCATAAACTGTATACCAGAGGGCAGAGAACATGGAAGTGCTTTAGGACTAAATTCTCAACTATAGTAAGGATTAAGGGCATTTCCAAGGCACAGTGTAACTTTTTTTCCCAGTTATTAATTTGACTGTGTCTTACTTTGATATTTCTTTCCCCTGTTTTCAGTTTTTGCCATTATTCATGATCTCCCCTTCAGACACCCTAGTGTGTAGGAGATGCATTATATTTTTTGACAAAGCATATATGCCTCCTGAAAAACCATAGTTAAGCCAAACAGGCAGTGCATTATAATGAACACTCACCTACCTATACACAGAATGCTCACAGACCACAGAAGATGAGATAGGCAGAGAGCAAGAGGGAAAAAAAAACCAAAACAAGAAATCATGTGTTAACAATGAAGAAGAAAAATACTATTATATTAGACTGTAGGATGTGGTAGGTTTCCATGCTTCTATTTCCCCTCTGCATTTTAGGGACTGGTGTAATCTGTGGAACACATGACTCTGGTCCCTGTCACCCAATGTCTAGCACAGACAGAAAGACAGCTAAGGGAGTACAAGAAAACAGGGCTAAAACAACTTAGTAGGCAAATAGTGCTAAGCAGTATTCTAAACAGACTTGCTATTCCATGATGTTTTTCTGCCACTGGAGACTTCATGCCCTGACTGAGTCATACTGGCATATCACGCCAGTAAAAAATAAAATCAAAGAGACTATATTTATTTTTTATCCTCTTTTATGAAAGAGCTAAGCAGACTAGCATGTTATGGACACTCAGCAATGTGAAGACCCTACACAGTCCTGTACTTAGCTGCAATAACCAAACTGGCTAGTGAATTTAATTTATTTTCTGCTAAAAGACGGTCAATTTGTCACTAACACTTCAAACTTACTTATGGAATATTACCATGTTTTTATCTCTCAAGTTTTTCCAAAACTTGAGCTGTGTTGTTTGGTTGGGCTAGGCTGTAGCTGTCAGATGCTTCTGTTTCCTTAGTTGAAAAAATTCACAAAATTCAGGCTGGCTGAATTGCTAAGTCAGTATCCATGAACAGTGATATCTAAAGTTATTTGCAAATCTTCATTACCAGTAAAATCTAATCTTTGTTAATGGCTGAGGAAGGGGAAGATCCTGAAGTGCACAACTACTGACAAAGCAATTGCCTTTTTCAAAACTCAAATTCCTGAAGAAATATTTAGGGTATTCTTTCAGTGTCCAACTTTCAAGCCCAAAACAAGATAAGCACTTTAACTAAGTCTAGTGCTGTCCAATAGAGGGCAATGGTACACAATCCGTATAATCTAATATACTATATGCTCTCCCTGACAAGGTCTCTATTTCAATAGAGAAGATATGGTGCAGTTAAAGGAGATTGTGTGGACACCAGACACCAAACAATGTAATTACCAGCCAGCCCACATATATGCTGCAGCAGAAGCAGAACTCAAATGCCACAAAACTTCACAGTTTGAGCTCAATAAGATGATATAGGAGGTATTCATACAGCACTATTTAATGACTACCACACAGATACTAGTTAATTATTCCTGACCTCAACACCATGGGGTGGATAGATGTCATTATCTCATCTTACAAATGGAAGAAAATATGACAATGAAAGAACACGTGAATTGCCCAAGGCTGTTGAGACAATGGTAACAATGGACTTCAACACAGGCATTCCTGGCTCTTACCTTCACCTATAATCCACTAACTATTTATAGGAGTAGTGCATACTTAACAACCAGCACAATTACATTCTTACAGTTCAGAAAAGAAATAGCAAGGAAGCACCAAATCCTTTGAAGAAACAATCTAGTAATTCAAGAGACTGATCAAGTTATGGCCAAGTCTGCCACGCAAAACTCACCAAATTCTATGACAGACAATGTAAGGCTTTGGAGTTGTTTACTGATAGTAACCGTAGCAGAGTGAATAGGGATTAACCTCAAGGGCAGTAGAGGGATTAGTTTAAAAAATCAGAAGAAATAAAAGGGGAATCTGCATTTGTCTTATCATAATGGAAGCACCTGTCCTCTCCCATGTCACCACACTAGTCTCACTTAAAGTTTATAATAAAGCAAACAAACCCCATCCAAATTAACAGAATCTTTGAGTTTCCCCATAAGCCACTCCCAAATCATCACTAGCAATGTCTTCAGTCTTAAATAATTAAGACTCAGATGGTCTTGATGATATCTGTTACTAAGGAGCACATGTTTTTTTGTATCTATCCTAACAGTAAAATGCGCACTCAGCTGCTGCCAAGGTGCTCAACTGTGCCACTAAAGAGAAAAGAATGGCACAGCCATATTCAAAGGCACCAAATGAAGGCATGTTTATGTCAGGAGTCTCTTCCATTAACCTTGGAAGAAGGTGACATACATGAAAAATTATGTCACTGTAGATGCTGTAAGAGTTTCTTCTGTGACTCCTTGAAAACTGCTTTAACAAGAAGTTGCATGATTAATTTAAAAATGAGTGAGTAAAACTTGTCAAACTTGCCACTTCTTTCTCAACAAAGCGGAGTTAACAGTTAGCCTCTGCTTCTAAACAGGTGGCATAATAATAAGTGTAGATAAAATCAGTTTGCTGGCAGAGTATTTTTATAAACAAAAAGCTTAAAGAAAAAATGTGTTCTAATAAATTAGCAATGCTAGTTCCTGGAAACAGAAATCTTCTGGAAAGAAGAGACAGAAAGTACATGAATGGAAAACACCACACCCATTGCTAATGAATCTTCCTTAAAAGCAAAGTAGCAAGGAACAGCCTTAGGATAACTAACAAACGTATAGTAGGTTTATGGGAATACATGTCCACAAACTCCAGCCACTGAAGACACAATATAAAATATCAGCCATTTCTGTTCAAGATACTAAGAGTAAGTGGCACAACATAGTCTGGAGAAAGAGAAGGAAGTTGGCATAATTAAAATACATTATGTGGACTGTCAAAGATTGTGCAGACTTTGGTGTTTGCAGCTTCCTTGCCATGCATGTCCAAGTTATCTTCCACTTCCAAATAGGATAATGACAGTATTATATAGCTGTTTATTTAAATTTCATTTCTAACAGTAAGTACTATACAGGGAAAAAAGCAAAAACATTGTGTCTGTCCTCCCTATTGCTCATCCATGCCTCTTCTTTCCTATGGCTAGAGATCATGGCTAATTGTTCTAAATCAAATATCATAGCATCAAGATAAATATTTCCTTAGGAAAAATACTTTCAGCCTTTGTATTTATGTGTGTACTGTCTATATTATACATATCTTCTTTTCCTAGTGAAATGATGTTGAATAGCATCTGTCAGAGTTCAGATGAAAGGGAGTCCACATTTCTGGGGAAATAAGCTTTACACTCCTAGTTTTCCATTCAGAAATGCCCTAAGTCATGCACGAATGACTTTTGATTCTTGCAGTGTATTTTTTGAGGGGGATGGAACTATAAAGACAACTTGAAGTTCCAGACTTTTGCATTCCATAGTTTCTTGTTCCTTTTAGTTCTGTTCGCTATCCTAAGTGAAAGAGGAATTCGAAAAAGTAACTAATCTGCAAATGCTGGCAGTTTCTATTTGATTTGACAGATAAGCTTTATCTGAATTAAGGCGTATAAAAGTGTTGGTACAGCAAGTGTTATTCCACTGGGCACAACGCCCACATTCAGCGTAGCTAAAGTAATGGAGAAATCAGTCAGTAAAGTAAAACACAGAAGTATAATTCCATGATGCATTCCCATATAGCGTAAGGAGTTTTCATTCCACATCTGTAGGATATCAAGACTGAGAATGCAAAATATCTATGGTATGGCTGGACTCCTGTAAAGTGGAAAATATGAGATGATAGGAGTTTTGTTTTCTGATAATCATCTAACAGGCCCATTAGTCGTGGAATGTTTCTAAACTAAGTGAATCTGTGAAGGAAGAAATAAGAGCAACAACATCAAGAGGGAATAAAGCATGTTTCAAGAGTGAAATAGTGCTTCTCCTGTTTTAAAATATTTCTTCTTGCAGCCATCTATGGATCAAAATTTGGCCTTTGATTCTCCGTGTTTAAGAGTTATGTACTTGAATTCACAATTATTTGGATGCAGTAAATTGCTTTTTTAAAAATTTTAAAAGGGCAGACTGATCATGGTGTAATCTGGATGTAGTAATCCAGCAAGTATTACTTCCAATGCTGTTGCTCATACTTAGGAAAGAATAGTATCTAACCTATTGTACCCCTTCTAAAAATACTGTAAAATACATACTTACTATGGCAGTCTGCTCCCTGGGGGGTCTTTTGTGCATGACTGTAATAACAGCTCAAGGAAAAAATGGAAGAAATGCCAAGACTGAATCAAAAACTGAGAAATTATCCCCAAAACAACTGCACAGTAGTATAGTAGATGTGCTCTACACAATGAAAACTACTGCAATATTTTGCACTTCATAGGAGTCAAATTGAAAGGTATATTTGGGGTGTATCATATAGTAACACTTCTTCAGTTGTGAAGTGTTGCAGTTTTAAAGTTTATACTTGCTTAAGCTAATGATACAGCATTCAATTTCATGTAATGAGGTTAGTATTGACAAGCAGAGCCTTTTAAAGTCATTTGGGAACAATGTTAAAACTGTTGAAAGATAAGGTCATGACACATCTTGGTGACACAGCAACAAAGAAATGGTACTTCTAATTCAGTACTTTTACGCTAACTTTACAAAAGCAACATCTTCTCAACTACAGGATTTCTACATTTCAGCCATGAAGTATTCCAATTAACTTAGAAGTTAATGGGATCACCAGAAAATACCTCAACACTGGAAATGTCACAAAGTAGAACAGCAACATCATCATTTAGTGAAAATTCACTAAAGATTGTTGCTAATGATTTGCACCACTGAGTGCAGAAATTGGTTCCCTACATGTGAGAGAGGAAAAAAAAAGCCCAAATACTAAATTTGATTTTTTTTTTTCATGTTGACAACAATGGTGTTGAATCTTTTTCAAGTTGGCCTTTAGTTTCTGAAAGAAGAATCTCCATTTTCACATGGAGACCGCTTTGATGGTGGGTGAAGGCATATCTTTTTCCTCAGCAAAATTAACTGTGACAAGACAGAAACTCTTAAGCTTCTTTGATAATGAAAACACCAAATGGAAAACAAGTTCAGCCAGGCTATAACTTCAAAAATGGGGTCTACATCTCATTTCTGATTCTGGAAAAAAACCACAAAACCAACAGCCCCTACTTCTTCTCTGCTAATACTGAGTCTGCCTATGCAAAAACACCTTGGGAAGAACCTTCACAAATTCCAGAGGCAGAGTTAGAGCTTTAGAAGTGTCACCTTACTAGTAAATAATCATTCTGCTACTTTATTAAACAAATAGTCTCTGAAAGCTTTTAAAACACATCCAGGTGTCCCTGCTTCAGAAGCCTGGATGTTAACCAACACTCAATACCTATAACGTCAGCAAATATTGCATGGTTGCAAAAGGAACATGACTTGCTTTGGTCACATGATTGTCAGCTGAAGATGACCAGAAAGTTTATTTAGATGACTCCTTAATTTCTGCTACCTCCACTACGTAAGGCTTTCAATTCTCACCACAAAATTGAAGAGGGCAGCAGAAAAGCTTGATTCTTAACTACTTCATTGTCTGAATGAAATTAACCTATTTTGCCCTAAAACTTCTGGTCTTTTTTGTATTGTATATTTATTTTCCAAAATATAACATGTGCTCTTCCACAACACCAATGTAAATTCATCTCTCTTCAGAGGCCAAATAAGAACTAATTTTCCATGTACAACTAATCTTGAATTCATTTCTTACATATACTTTAAAAGAAAATTCAACCTGTCCTGAGGGTGAATTTTCCTCAGACCTCTTCATTGGAGAAGACTGACCTCTAGATATAGGATCTGTTCCCTGAGGATCATCTGCAATCAGCCTTTAACTTGCTGTCTCAGTCTTCCCAATTAATGTCCTGAATAAAAAGAAATAGCCAGTTACTGGTCCAAGTTTGTGGTTTTGTAACCAGTAATCTCTGTTTCAAAAGCCCTTTTGCCAGTATCACATTGTTAAGTCTAAAAATAACCTAGCCTCTATATTTACAGTGTTGGATAAGTAAAGTCACTAAATCCATGTTCAAAGCATGTAAATAAAAATGACTTACTTTTCAGAAGCGCTGAGACCTGGAAACAGTAAAATGCATAAATACCCATCAAGTCTTAAAACCAGCCCCCTGTTTTGTAGCCTGAATATGGTGCTGCATATGTAATACTAGACATCTAGATTTTAAATGCTTTCTAAAAACAGTCTCAATAAAGTCGGTGACAATCTTAAACAGGAATTTAGAAGCCTGCTGGTTTTTCCCAGTTGTATAGGTGCTTTCAAGAGAGTACTGCTTTTCCAGCCGAAGTGTTTTCAGATGTAGATATGACACAATAGGCTATAGGATTCAATATTACATTTAAGACTCAACCGCAGGTCTCCCTGCAATGAATGCACACAGTTTCCATTGACATTCAAAGAAGCTATGCATGTGCTAAAGGGGAAATCTTATTTGGCAAGTGACACTACCACACAGCATTGCAATCCACTGAGTACAGAGACAAATCCTGGTTTCATACTTCTGCAGTAGCAAAGCCCCCATTAGCTGACACTCCCTTCCCTGAACCAATCACGTATATATACTTGTTTTGATTTAAGTATGTTCCTGTGCAGGAAGGGCAGCAGAAGGTAATTTATTTTCACAGGAAAAGATGAGCAGCTATAATGATTAATGGGAACATAATTTTCGTAACACTGGGATACTAAAAAGAGAAAGAAATGTGGGACAAGTTATGTAATGTGTACTTACTGAAATACACTGCATGTCTCTGAAAGGAGACATGATCCTGCTCTCTCTGAAGTGAACAGGAGCTTTGCCACTGAGGGAGACCTCAGCTGCTTTAAATCACAAATCGATTTCCTCTAATTTATTCTAATTTACAGTGAGTATAGCATCAGGGATATATTAAGGAAGAAGAATTAAAAACTACTACACCCAATACCAGAATATCCACTGCATGACATGTTCCCACCTCATAAAGAATAGCATCATCCCTGTGACACTTAGGCCCAAAACTCAGTGATACCAATGAGTACAAGAGCTGCCTTGCCCCAGACGACCAAGGATAAAGCAAGGTTAACGCAGTTGCCCTGCGTCCGGACTGAAGGTTCCTCCAGACTTTGAGACATTAGTCTGAATCACTTACAAATAGCAACTGTACTCAGAGGAACAAATGTCTTGGAAAGAAACCACTGTTACCTAGGATGACACTTCTTTTGGAACTGTGCTAAAGTTTCTGGGACAGGCTCACCTCAATTCAAGGGATTATAACATGTTCACAACGTTTTTTCCTCAGGGTAGCAGGAGTATCACATAATTTTTCCATTTTTCTTGTAAAATAGGATTAGGTGCCTGGACATGGGCACTCATGCACATGTCTGCATCAAGAAACAGGATTTTTAGCTCAGGTCTACTAGTCACTAGGGTCACCTTTCAAACCAGTATTATAGCCTACACAGTGACTTAAGAAAAGGATGCAAAATTATTTGAGTCCTTTCTACTGCAGGCTGCAACTCAGCAGGGAGAACGGCCTGTAGAGGGGTGATGTTCTTCATCCTTCCTCTGTCACAGCAGCATGGAAAGAGAGGCTTCAAGGCTGTGACTCCAGTGAGGGGCTATGGGGGCACAGGCAGGCTGATGTGGAGAAAGCTCATCCCTCTCAGTGGCACAGCAGCTGCAGATTGATTGACTGCTGCCTGAAGGAGGGAACTGGGGACAGTGTGCTTGGGGGTAACATAGCTCGTGTTTGTTTCTGAAGCCTGTAGCAAAGTTACAGACTAAATCCCCCTTGAGGGGATGCAGACAGTGTTCTGCGCTTGGAAAGAAGTTGAGTATCTCCAATGAAATTGGACCGCAGAAGATGTATCGGATGCCCCATTTCCTCACCACACACAAGTTATCTCCCAGGCCAGAGGAAGCAGAACTTGAACCTACAGCTTAAGCTCCTGCATCTCACAAGTTTAACCCCTACACCACCAGCAATAAGCATCAAGAGTACAAAAATGTTTCTTTTACTAGCCAAGAAGGAAATTTAAGTTACGGGGCACAGCCTGAAATTCTGTGAGTAAATCTGTTAGTATTTTTTATGTCAGATACTTCTATTACAGAAAACATAACAAACAACTCCCACAACTCAAAAAGTCTGTAAACCCTACACATCTACTGTGCTTACAACATGGTACATCCCCTTGGTAAGACATCTAGCTGACCCTTAACGAGTACGACAGTAGAAGACATTTAAAAATATTCTTAGAAAGTACATTTGGAAAATATGTCAGCTATGAAATTAATTTAATTTATTTACTAAATTTATGAAATTAATTTTACCCACTTTGTCCTACTATGCTTGGACATGTTTTAAGGGAAAATAAAGAATATCTGATGAAAAAATAACACGAACTTCCAGTGGCTGCTACATTAGTTACCATCAATTCTTCTGGTAGAATGCTTGCCAATATAAATTACATTTACATCTAAGCTGTGTACTTGTGATATGGCACATCAGGTGGTTGTGAAGCTGCAAGACTGTACTATGATCTGGTTTCTGTATTTCTAGTGCTGGGAAGAATTCGGTCAAGGGTTAATCATAAAACAGATGGAAGAGACATTTTTCATTAGCAAAAAAAGAATTTGTTCCTCAAGGGAAAATAGCAAAATGTTTTTCAGTAAATGGTCATAATAAAGTGGATGCTGATACATTCTAGGGCCTTGTAAAAGTAGTAATTGGAAGTTATGTTAGATTATATTCTTCATGTAGGCAAAAGAATCTGCCTGGAACATGAATAAACCAAAAGAAGAAAATTCTACTTCAGAAGATGATGACCTCTGGATACAGTTTATAATTATAGACGAGGGCATGTTCTCCTTTCTGGGAGAATTCAGTTGGCTTAAAAAAACTATATGAATAAAAAATATACCTGAATAAGTTTACACCCCAGTAAGTTTATCAGTTGGGGAGAAGAATTAGAGCAAGTGATAAATGAAACCTGAGATTCTAAAGGAATATTGACATTGGTTGTCAAACCAGAAGTCCACTGAAGTACTACACAGAGGTCCCAGGCAAGATGATAAACTGTACAGAGTACCCAACAATGGAGGAACAAACGGAAATAATACTGAACACCTGATTTTAGCAAAATAGTAAATAAAAATGGAGACATCTAGATGTAAGACTACTGACATCACTTTTCTTATAATAAACTACTTGTCCTGCAACAGTTTTACACTATTTGTTGTTCTTTATTGATAGGCTGTACAAGATGGCTTTGCAATATGGCTATGTTTCTTTTATTTGTATCATCTCTATTCATCTGTTTATTTTGTATCTTATAGAAAATGTGCTTGCTTTATGTATTTGTTTCAGCAAGAAGTGTTTAAAATAATTGAAACACGTCAGCAATAAAAGAGTTACTGTGTTAACCTTTTGTAGAGTGCTTCTTGCCAGATGGTAACCGTTACCATAAAGTATTAGTTAGTATCGGCCACAGAAATGTTTTCACAGCAGGGCTACCTACAGCTGCCAGCCAGACTGCCTGTTTTTGAAGCAAGTCAAAATGTTGATAACTGTTCTCTTTCTCAAGGGTGGAAAAAAAAGGAAGCACTACAGTAAGCTTTTCCACCTTATTTGTACCGGGTTTTTTATACAAGGGCGTTTTCCTGCCAACTTTTTCCTAAGAAAACACTTGGCCAGCTGATTCCTTTTTTTTTTTAATTGACTATTTCCTGCCAACACAGTTCCTGTGAGTGCATGCCACCGTGTTCCTACTTAGCCTTTACACTCAGGTGACATTCTCAGGTTGCCAGTTTTTATGTTTAGTTTAAAATTATTTCAGTATGAAAAGCTATATAAGCCATACTTAATAAACACAAGCTTGATATTGCTGATGCTTGGATATAAGCAAAATAGTTCAAATACCCTTCTTTCTGTTCAAATCTGTTTCTAGCTCTAGAAGCTTTTATTTTGTCCTGCAGACCACCCTTCTGCTGAAGTATTCTTGAACTTGTGCTTCAACTAGTCCAGTCCTGCTTTGGAACTGTAACCCCCTAGCAATCAGTAGACCAAGCATGCATAAAATTGAACAGGTGTTTACTGGTAGGACCAGGAGTTTATTTTTCTTTAAACCACAAATTATTTTCCCTACTGATTATTCTCAGCTTTGTTTACCAGTGTTTACCATTTTAAGGCTGATTTTTAAGGGTGGAATTTTGCTCTCTTCTTTGTTTATTTTTAAGAGTTCACACTGTCCTGACTTAAAAACAAATATATGAACTATAAACCACATATAAAGACACTTGCCCTGTTCATAACAAAAGTCTTGTTGTCTTCTCCAAGTTAGTTTCAAACCACCAAATTTATAGAAGTTAGAGCAACATTTTAAGCTTGGTGACTAAGTTTAGAGTTGGTTGTTGAGAGAAGATTTTAAAACACTTTCCAGATAAATTTTATCAGATGCAGGTTGAGGAACCGTTAGGAGTTGCAGAACAGCTTAATCAGTGGAGCCACTTCAAAGTTGGACTGTGAAACTGGAGACAACATTTGGCCTGAACACCTCTGTAGCTGAGTCTGCAGTAGTATTGCTGATCATGATGGCAGAGCTATAATGTGTGTGGTAGCCATGCCAGACATTGGTCTTGTTCTACTCTCACAAACAGGAGCTGTACTCCAGGAGCTAACTTTTCTGGAGACTCCTCTGATTTTCAGTAGTTTTAGGGAGAAAGAAGCCACATGCAAGGTTTCTGTCATCTGATGGCATTTCACTGACTGTCTCCTAACTCCTACTGAAAAGATACTTGCATAATGAGTACCACCAGCATCAGTGGGTGTGATCGCCAAACTTGTAGCTGCCTTAACCGACAGAAAAGAATGAAATGCATATGAAGAAGGCAAGTATTTTTTCTCTGAGTCAGGACTGACAAAGAGCAGCAAAGCAGAGCCAGGACAGCAATGCTGTTAAGATTTCAGGATTTAATCTCAAGTTTCAAAATATTTTTTCTTCCATTTCCAGCTCCTGCATTCACAAGAATCTCAGCTTTCCATTAGTTTCTTCTCAGAGAACTGAAAAGATGCCTGAAGTGCACGTCAGACAGAAATTAGTATGTACCTTCCCTGCAATGCAGTTAAAACCACACATTATTTGTAAACCATTGTCCAGATTATGGATCTTAATTCTGAATGGTTGGATTTGTCAATACAAAGCTAGGAAAATAAGTATGAAATTAATCAGCTGATCTAATAGTATCAATGGAGCTCATAAAAACCAGATATACATTGAGATTTGTGTTGGATCCGCATTTTCAAATACTTTTAAAACATACTACATACTTTACAATTATGAAACATATTTTGGACTAAAAATTTCCCCCTTCACCTTCAACAACAAGAGCCCCAAGATACTCTGCCAATTTGACGTTTGGCATTCTTCAGCAGACAGAAGTAGTTCAACACCTTGGCAGAATGGCAAGTCTTTTTGGTGAACTCATTTTTCTTTTGGAATGCTTCCTTTTAAAAGCACAGTACCAGCATCAAAAGCTAATGAAATAAAATTGTCAGGTATCCGATCTAAGTCCTTTAGTGAAGGCATCTAAATGGATTCACCGGATATGGAGAAATAAGTCAGAATTAAACACAGTATCAGAAGGATTTATTTCCAAACAAACATTGACCTGCCAACAAGATATACATGCCATGCAACACTTAAGAAGCCAGGCTTCTCTCTTTAAGAGCTCCTTATGCAGGCATCATACATGCTTGTGACACTATGTCAAAATGTAATGTTGTTCTAAGTAGTGAGAAGACTTGTATCCTTTTGACGAAAGAAAAAAACCAAACAATATGTCAGTCTCACAGTGCAGTCGACCACTCACAGAAATGAATGAGTTTTCAACTACGGATCAGTAAATGCACATACTAAATTAAAGCTTTCTGGCCAGCTGCTGGCTCTGACTAAGTCTTTGAGAGTACAGACCTGTGCTTGTGGCCTTTGCTGTTGGGATTAAATCGGGCTCTCAGCTTTGTGTTTTCTTAAAATGACAGTCTTTCAACTCTCAAAGACTGGAAATAAAGCATGAAAGTGTGAACCAACTATAAGTGATAAATCTTGAGAAGTCACCCCTAATCTGTTGTTCTTGTAGCCCAAACTACAACTATCCCCGCAGTACTACAGCATCCCAGGGGCTGCTGAGGTAATTGTAGCATTCTCAGTGAGGAGTACGGCCGATACTGTGCCTCCAGGAAAAAATGAAGCTCTGCTCCATCACTACCTCTGCACAGAAAATGTATTTCTAATATGCCTGTCCTAAATGCAGAAGGGTCCCACAGCATGGAAAAAATGCTGTTGAAGAAGTGCTCCTTGCTTCTTGTACCTATTATTATGGATTATTTAGCTTCAGCCAAATACAGACCACAGTCTCCAAAGAGTTATATCTATCAAACCATGCATTTCAATGAGGGGAAGTATTATTTAACACAGGGCAAACTAGGATGATTAAGCCAGCTTGTGAGCCTGTGAACAAGGACAACATTTACCTGTCATCTTCCTTTAGGTCATTTTATGTTACACCCAAGGCAGTTAAACAGGAGGGATTTTTGGGGGGGGGGGGTTGGGGGGGGTTTTTTTGCAAGCTTTCTACGTAAATTTTTACTAGGTGTGATGTGGCAAATGTAAATCCTACAAAACAAACCATCCCATTTTCTTTAAAAAAACTTGAGGATGAGAATACTAAATCATAGACTGACTTTCTATGGATCCCAGAAAAACAATGACAGTCTTTGGATCTTGAACAGAAAGACCACAGTAACAATATTTTGAAAAGTCTATCAAATACATTATGCATTATTGAATACATTATATCAATACCTCAAATGTATTAATCTTCTGCCAGTCTATCCAACAGAGCTACAGAGAAGCTACCAATCCAGCATGCAATTGAAATGAAAATAATTCATTTTTCATCTGCAAAAAAATAATGATTTTTTTTCCCCTAAGCAAAACTTAAAACTGGACATACTCACAAAAATGGTTTGTTCCACACTTTTCATAGGCAGAGAAGTATATTCCAGATAACTCTACAATTTTTTTTTATTCAAACAAATTTGCATTTAGAAGTGAAAATAGGGAACCCTGTACTGCCTCTGTCAGAATGCAAGATGTATTTCATGCAAATTTGTAACAATAATAGGTCTTAAGTTTCATTTGCAACACATGGGAGGTTTAGGTTAGCTCAACTTCAGAATTTATGTAAAAGCAGGATTATAGGTCTACCTTCTTCAGGATTTAACTTTTACAAAGACATAACAAACCTCCCCTACTATTGTCAAGAAAAACATTCATTCAGTTAAATCATGCTAAATTTGTGAGAAACATGTCTGCAGATTTTTCTGAAGGTGAGAGAACTGACAAAGAAAATTATTCAATGCATTAGAGGCAAAAATACAAGTTGGAAAGACCTGTGACAGAAAATGTGACAGGTCTCTTTAAGATTTTGTTTTAGCAAACATAATAAAATACAGGCTTTCTTTAGCAGCTTGTTGATTGACAAATGGAACAAGCTTTTTCCTAATGCCAGCCTTTACTTACATTCGTTTCTTTGTTACATACACATCATCTGACTTTAGCACAAACCAAACATGTCCTATACATACATGGAAATCTATTGTGAGGTAAATCCAGCTACATTTTCCACTTGTCTGTGTTTAAAAAATTTAACACTTTTATTGTGACTACTACTGAAATTAAGCACTGCAAAAGAAGAGAGTGAAACTTTTCTTCAGAAGGAAAACTCCAGCATCCCTTATTTTTATTGACTTCCATGTCCGTAAGGACGAGTTTCATTTAAAAAAGGAACTGTTGGCAGTTTATCTCCACCTAATTTATCTTTGGCTCCAGTCAAGTATTTCACAGTAACAGTTATACCTGTAAATAGCTGTCTGAAGCTAAGATGGATACGGAATACAGAAACATCAGTTAAGTCATTAATTGAGCAGTGACTCTGTTACTGTGTAATAACTACAACCCCATTTTTTACAAACGGGCATATCTAATCCCTGAACCTCTTGATTTCACTCATATTATGAATAAGACACTACACACATATTAACTTTAATACCCTGAATTTTTCATTGATTTAAATTCATGGCATAAAATTAAGCACATATGGCAGTTAGTCTCAGGATGGAATTTAAACACCTGCTAAGAATTACGGCATTATTCAGCACTTAAATTGCCTCTAGGTTAAGTCTTGTTTGAGAAAAAACTACAGTAACTCATTGTCTTCCATGTTGAAGAGAAGAGAAAAGAGAATCAGCAAAGAAAAGAAAAGGACAGAAAAGGAGAGAAAATGAGGGAGAAATGAGTTACAGAAGTGGATAACTGTATGTAGTTCAGGCTTTTTCCACTTGCCAGCCTGGGCACCCTTTCTGGTCAATTATGCAATTCAGAGGAAGCAGTGTGGTGGGGAAGATCCCACACGGTGCTGGAAAAGACAATACCAAAAGGAAAAGTCTTACTTGGTTAAACTAATATGACCTAAAGGAAGAAGACAGGTAAATGTTATCCTTGTTCGCAGGCTGACTTAATCATCCTAGTTTGCCACTTGCTAAATAATATTTCTCATTGAAATGCAAGGTTTGATTTTGTTATGAACTCACATAGTACTGTAATTCTTTCACCTTCCTTAACCTTTACTCATTATTATGGACATTCTATTAGTTACATATATGCATGAATGATGTTTTAGCAACTTGGTATGTTTAATGGGGCCCTGAACTTCTTTGAGCGTCATAAAGGAAGGTAGCATTCAACAGGATCAGTTGTAGTTTTGCAGCTATGACAGTTGAATATTCTTTATTCCAACTGCAATGACGTATGCTTATTTCTATTTCAGTTAATGGCAAAATCTTGACACACTAGTAAGTAGCAAATTAAATTCTAGGATAGTCATTCTACAAAGTTTTTTAAAGTTCAACTTCTAAATGGTAAAATTTACAGATAAAAATATCTGTCAGTAAGTTTCAGATTGTGTCATCTGTAAGTTGCAATCACTGCTTTGTCTTCGAAATAAAATATACTTTTGAAGTTCAACAATGCAGTGACAACACATGAAATAAAAAATTGTTTCAAAATAAATGAAAGTACTGAAAACATTCTTAAAACTCTAATCAGAAGCACTTTGCTGAACCACAGATATTGTCATAAACTTTTGGAACGGTACACAAATATCACAATTAAGCAGGCTGAATTCACAAAACTGCCAAACATCTCAGTGTTTGTGTTCACATTTTTTCCTCAGGGCCACCAAATGCAACATCTGATATTCTTATGGTAGTTCCATTATTCAGATATTAAAATATTGCAAACAAAATCAGAAGTGGGTCCTGAATGCATAAGTGAAAGCTTGTGAAAATCTTAAACACAAACAAAACATATGTGTAACTGAAACCTGTGTGTACTGTCCCTTTGTGAAGGCCAAACAGGAGCTCCTGGATTTGCTAAGTGCTGGAAATAAAACTGCAAAAATAGAAGTTAATTCCAGTAGCAATTCCAACAAAAAGTAAAACACTAATCTAATAGGTTAACTGGTGGGATTGTTAAATAATGATTACTCCTATCTAGGGGGTATCTGTTTCCATGTGAATTATACAAAAATTAAGGTTGAAAAGTGAAATCTAAAGTCATCAAGTTCATACCCGTGCTCTGAGGCAGGACCAGTATGTCTAAACTACCTGCTTTTAAAAATTGCCAAGGACGTTCTTTCCACAACACAGCTAAATGTTCTGCTCCAATGCCAGCTATCCGCCAAGAAAGTTCTTAATAAGTTGTCTATACTTCTAATAAAATAAGCTGATTACTTCTTACTCCAAACTTTGTGAACAAGATTGGAGTCTAGATTACAGAATAATTTTCCATGTGAAGAGATTGCTATCATGACTCACCTCCTTCTTGTCTTTGCTAAGCCAAACAAACTAAATTCTTTCACTCTTTCCTCACAGTAATATTCCTTAGCATGTGTTGCCTGGATTTTATTCAGTTTTTCGCATCTTTATATCTTTCTTAAAGATGATCAAAATATTTCAGCTCCTCAGTGTCAGTAAAATGAGATTATCGTCCTTTTGATATTCTGTTCACAAAGCTCAAAATATTTGCCTTTTTTCGTACTGCACTAGTGACTAATATTTATTTTGTCATTTAATATAATTCTTCTGCCATATTGTTTTGGGCAGTTATTCCTTAAGTTTTTTTCCCTGCAATTGATTTTTCCTTCTTATGTGCAACTACTTTGCTTTACATTTCCCAATTTTATTGATTTTTAATTATTTCAACAATTTTTCAGTGTAATTTTGAATGGTAATCCTACCATTCTCAAGAGCTTGTTGTCATTTGGAAGTAACAGTTGGCCAAATTGTACATACTGTTCCGATGATAGTGTAAAAGCACAATTTAGCTTACTAGTGTATTTTTTATTCTATCAAATAATCAGTTAATGGAAACTGGAATAGACTAAACACGTAACTATCCCATTTGGGATGCCTCTTGATATTTCCTCCTGGATTAAAAAGTCAAGTTTAGGGACAAGTTCAATCAGTTGGATGCCTATTTTATAATTTCATTTGGATGTGGTTTTACTGAACTGCATTTGATTTTTTTTTTTTTTTTTCCAGTTCATCAAGTTAATTTAACATTTAAATTCTTCCCTACAGATCACTTGTAATTTTCCTAGGTTGGCATTTAATTGACATTCTCTACTTCTTCACTAAAGTTATTAATGAAAATACTGAGTAGCATGAACCCTTGACAGACTCTCCTGCAATCCCACTTGAAAGCTTGGCAGTGAACCACTGAGAACAATCCTGGCCTTTAGCTGAATAGATAAGATTCAACAAAGACTTTGACCATGCTCGCTGGTAGTTGAAAGTGGCTGATCCAAGCAAAAAAACTAGAAAAGAATTACCAACGAGTAACAGCAGTAGGCAAATTCTGATAGTGAGGATTCACATTAACACCTCTTTGGGGCAGAGACATCTAGGTCTCAGAAAAATGTTTTGCAAAGCTAAGCCTAGGAATAGAAAGCTTGAGGAAAAAATAATGCAGTTTTTTGGTTGAACAGGCAGATTTTTAGGACATTGCATCAGGCACATCCATTTTATCTGTCTCAGAGTGCTTCTTGCTTGAAAAGTTATGCACATTGTGTGGATGTATTTTATTACTCTCCAGATTCCATTTACAGTCAGAATTCCTTTCTCCTGTCATATCAGGATCCAAGCAATTTTCTAATCAATCCTCCAAGCTAAACAAGACTATAATTCTCCATAAGAACAAGAAACTTCATAGAACAACCCCAAAACCAAATCAGAAATACAAAAACTTCATCTTGCTTTTCCTGCCCCATAATTCAGCTAGCTGCATTCAGACAGGAGGGTAAGGGGGGAATGCTTCCTTCTGCCACTGTTTCCTTCTGTCCAAAGTTGGTTGCTGTCATGAAATATTTCTTTGATAAACTGATACAACAGTATCCTGGAATGCTGAATATTACTAAGCTTCAAATTACTGCAGGTTTCTGTTCCTAATGCACAAAGAAAATTAAGAGATTTTGAATAACAGTTTGCGAGGTGTGCGCTTGTTGAGCAATTACTCCCTACCACATATAATACTGAAAAATTTCTCATTTCTTTTTCAGAACAGACTTTGTACATCAGCCATCTGCCACTGGCTTTAGCCATCAGCTACTATTGAAGCATGGTTTCATCTTTCACTAAAGGATTAGTCCATGCCATTCTCATCTGATATAGTCTTGCCCATCCATATATTTAACACCTTATTTTTAAATGTCTCTTTCCTGGTTATAACATGGAGATTATTATTCTCAGAGGTGATGAGGAGATGATCTGTATGAGTATGAGGGGAGCATTCCATTAAATCTTCCAATAAGCTCTGAAAGGGATATAAACTGTCTTTGTTGTGGGTGCAGTTGAATCTTTTCTGTTCTCTTCTTTCGCCAGGAAGATATGAGTGGCTGGAGTGTTTGATTCTATATATAACTGGTTGATGTCAGCTGGATGCCAATCCCTTTGAAGAGGATCAGCCCCCAGTTTGTCTCGGTACTAGGTACCATGCAGATCCAAGCACAAGGGTAGAAACCATCCTGGACCAGGCAGGTCATCCCCATATGTAACTAACTCCTGAAGCTTCAACTAAAGGGTTGAGATCGCTTTTTTCTGCACAACAAAACAGTAGGGTAAGTGTATTGTTTCCTGAAATATTTTGACATTGTCTGTCCTACAAACTGTCGTATAAAAGACATTTATGTAACCTCTTGACTCTGCAATTAAAAAGATGTTTATTTTTCTACTTAGTCAGAAATGCACTTTCTTTAAAAATGCCAGAGCACCTCATTTAGTTCCTCAAATTCTTTATTAGATTAAGAAATGTCAAAATGTAACATTTATGAAAGCATAAACCAAGATGTAATTAAAATATCAGTTATGAATTTACATCTTTTAATATAATGTGTAGATGTAAGGAGGCCTAGACCACTGACACTGATTTTGCTACAGAATTTATGCAGCCAACTCAAAAGTCCATTCCTTCAAATCTTCTATCCATCAGAACATGTCCTAGCATCTGTCTGCAAGCAAGAACTGCCAGTGCATTTTGGACAATTAAAAGTGCAGTATTCCTAAATCAGAAATAACTAACTTCACTATTCAGCCATTCTAAACAGGCTATTAGAAATTAAAGTTGGCTGAATTGTGCAAGCTGGCTCAACAATGTAAAAATGTGTTGTTTTTTTTCAGCAAGGAAAAATCGTATCAGAAAATCACAATGTTATCACATTCTGCCATGGTCAAAGAGAGGAAACAACAAGCATCAGCCATTATGGATGAAATACACAGAAATGGTATAGCGTTGAACCCAGCTTACTATATATGCAATGTCCTCTAGCCCTCCCTAATATATTTTTTTAATCGTAGAGTTTAACTCTCTTACAGCTTTGTCTCTGGGTGTTTTGCCATAAATAATCTTGTGGGAGTATCATGCTGCCTATGGTAACTAATCCTTTTGTAGTTGCCTCTTTTCATTTGAAAGCTATTTTCAGATGAACAACTGCTGTGGAGGAATGAAGTAATCTAACAGCTGATGTACATTCTGCTAGGATAGCCTTTCAGAATATTATTTGGGGTTAATAACATTACTTAATTCCATTTTAAAAGGCTATCATCTAAGAAACGTGCTGATCTGTATCCTCTTTTTTTCTCTGTTTCACTCTGCTTTTTTATATGAATGATAAAAAATTTTGAAACAAATCCTTACATCTCTGTTCCTTCCTCTCAATCTCTGTAACTAACAAATTTTACTAGCATTTGGCAATTCTCTCTAATACGCAGCCACCAATTAATCTTATATGAAGAAATTTTACTTTTCTGTTGTTGCACTGATGAAAATGCAGACACTTATGAGAAGGTAGTTTGATTTTCTAAAACAAGTTCTTAAAATTACACTTCTAGTGTGACACCGTAAGAAGCAATTAACTCAGCTAGGAATACAAATCTGCTTGGCTTTCATTAGGTATGTGCTGGATGCTTTTGGAGATCCTTCCAATCCTCCCCATGAAGCCTTTTTTACCATCTACATAAAAGCTAAAACTTTTAAAAGTTATAAGCACCCCACAAGCCTCACTGAAAAAAAGGGATCACCATTAATATTTAGAATTTATGAAAATTATACCACTCACATAGGATAAAACACTCAACATTAAATTCCAGTACTGAAAATCTTTCTTGTGGGCTTTTGCTCTAAAGAATTTGGGGATGGTTTCCGTACTCACTCACTGACCACTGCAATTGCATGAAGAGTAGGACAAGAGACATAAGGTTTTTAGAAAAAGAAGCTATGAGTTTCAGTGCTTGGTCCTAGTCCTTCTGAGATTTCCACAGTTTTTTTCTGTAATTTCTATTCCTAACCAAATACTTCTTTCCTATTTCCATTCTCCACCCAACACACACTTAAGTCAGACTGCCCTTACAGATTTCATTACAACTCCTTTTTTTTTTGGTGTTGTAAACCCAAGTACTACATGTGCCTGAAATAAATAGCCTGTAAGCTCTTCAGGGCAAAACCACAAAAAGTCTTTCATATGTTTGCTTGGAACCAAGGCATTTCACATGGTAAATGTTGCTACTATTCATAGCAATACTAATAAATCTATCATACAGTCCTTGAAATCATTGGCGTTATTGGATAATCTGTGCTGATGCTTGGCATTTGCCTCACATAAGCTGTCCCTTTTTATTATTTACGTATTATCAGATTTGCTGTCAAGTTTAGATTCATACACATAGACATGACAGCTTATCCTACAAGATATGCTGTGGCATGTGGCCACTGAAGGCAATACTAACTCTTTAAGTGTACGTTCTACATTTGCATCTTCTTTGGATGCCTGGGATATTTAAATGCTGAAAACAATATGAAATTCCATGAAATGGGTGTGAAAAAAGTCTGAAATTTATAACTGTACAAGCTCAGTGAAACCAGTTAAGAAACAGAAGGATAACCAAAGCTGTAATCACACAAAGTATCTGCTAGTTCTTTGGGACCAAATCTGAACAATTCTTGGAAAAATCAAGGAGAAATCTGTTTTTTAAATGGCTAAATTCAGCTCTATTAATTTTTTATATTTTATTTTTCCCCTAACTGTTAATTCAATAAGCTTAGCCTGAGATCTGGAAGGTGAACTGCTATCTTTCTGAGTTTCACACCGCTATTAGTAATGAAGGTCCTGCACCTGGTAATTGTGTAAAAATTAAATATACTGTTTCAGCCAGTCTCACAGACCTACAAACCTCTCCACTGTTAACAGAGGTAAACAGTAACAAAAGATTCTGTTTATTCCAAGCCCCAGTAGCTTGGAATGACACACAGAAAGCATACCTACTGCATTTTTATTTCAGCCCCTTTTTATTATAATGCTTTCAGGTAAACAGTGAATATCAAATTCTTTGTTAAAAGATATTCATAGCAGAAACAGTTGTTGATAAAATACAAAATCAACCAAGTTTTTACCAGTGTCTCAAAGATTACCAATCTCTGGGCAAGACTGGTAATGACTGAAAGTCCACATCTTCTGTTGGTTTGTGGGACATGACTTTGTATTTTAGAGAAGTTTGACATGTCATAAAAAGCTGCAGGAATAGACACTAACTCTAAGCCCCCTTATGTTCTCAGAAGAGAGACTGTAGTAATAAATCAGCGTGTGGGTATAGTGACCTCCCCAAGCCCTTGGTTTTTCACTAGCAGACTTGGACTTATCATAGCATTTCAAAGGCTACTTGATAGAGTAGTACATGTATGTAAATACATGTGTTTAAGGAAGCCCTTGGAGTTCATCAGGTTAGCCTACCACTAGACTTAAATCTCATGTCCAGTTCTATACTATTTCTTAAATGCATTCTTCAGTAGCTACATGATTAACTATCTTTCATGATATAGTTAAAAAAATCTTATTTCTGATACTACAACAAACATACTATCTGATATTCATTATTAAAATTTATAATCCAGATTAAGGTATTTAGAAGATTGTAAACTGCAGGATTAAAGGGGGATTAGGCAGTGAATGCAGAAGGAACTATATAAATCATATTTAAATACAGTCTGTTACAATTTTAAGTGCAGGACAGGAAGGACTTGGCAGGAACAAATTAAGAAATGAAGCTAAAAGCTTAAGATTAGGATTAAACTATGAATTAAACTTCCAGTATTAATTTACAATGTCCATTTATGACATTGATGTTCTCTATCATCCTCTAAATGTCCTCTTTTACTCATTCTTCATCACCTTTACTGCACTGACACTGAAACAATCCTTAGACACATCATAAAACTAGACAGATGATTAGATTTTAGTTGGCAAGGGATTCCAATGAACTTCACACTTATGTTTTTGGGATGCTGCCTGGATACACAATAGTACACAACTGTGGGTTACAAAGTACCTTGGAGCCTTCAGTTAACATTAACAAGAACAGGGGTATGTAAGGGAACAGCAAGGCCCAAAATAGATAACATCCAGCGTGTCCCAGAAGAATACTGAGCGGTTTGGACAGAGAACTGCAATCACCTTGGCACCCCAGTCTCTGAGGATGTACATACTACCCACTCTGTGTACAAAGAAGAAAAGCTTTTTCTACAGGAAAATGTTGCTGATTTGAAGGGTAAATTTCTTACTCCTTACTAGTAAAAAAACATCCAACAGTCCGTACCTGTACAGTAATCTTGATAAATGATAAAATCAAAATATGACTTGTGGGTCAAAATTTCAGGCCACAGGCCAATAACCAGTGCACTTATCTCAACCACAGAGCCAAAACCCCACCACTATCTGTCACTGATATGGCTACATTGGGCAAGCTGAGTCATTTTCTTCCATGTTAAGAACTCTCTGTTTTGTAGTTACCTCCTAAATAACAGAAGGTTGTTAGGATTCTTTGTGCATACTATTTTTAAAGCAGAAGTGCATGCTCCAACTCACAATACATTTAGCTTGCTCTCGCTCCAGTTAAATCTGTTGTAAACATTCAGTTGAAATCAGTATGAACAGAAGTGGATCAACAGTGATGCACTCCAGGGCCCGCAAACTTGTTTGATTTACTACATGGAAAACTCCTGTATATACATCTTCGGCTAAATATTTAATATACCTGCTCAATTAAGTTTTCCTATATGTCAGCAGATCACATTGGTTTTCCAACATAAAGTTACTAGCAGACATATGCCATGTTAAACATGCCATTTACTCAAAATGACACCCTGCATATGCAATATTAACTTTGACATTAGGTACCTTTTGCAGTTAATTAATTTGTAATGTTAATTTTAAATTGGGCTTCCTGTGTGCTCAGCCGGGAAGCAAGATACAGTGTCTTACATATAATTTGCTTTCATTTCATTTTAATGCATTAAAATATATGTCAAAGTTCAGAATTTTAAATCCTGTAGACCATAAGAATAGGTGAAGAATAGAATATCTTATTATTAAAGAAATGACTGAATGTGACTTTGAATAAGTGGATCAAAGAAACATACTAGACCATTGATATCATCCTCAAAGCACACTGCATCTTCCTATTTTTCTTCCTGAAGTTTATGAACAACTGAGTAGAACAATTTCAATTAATAAAATGATAAATATTAAAATAAAATAAGTTTGTTCAGTGTTGAAGTTACTGTATTCTGAGGTTTAAGCTTTATTTATAGGTTGAGGTCATCTAGTGAGAGAGTTCAGTCACAAAGCCACAGCTTGTTCATTGCTACCAGCATCCCAGTTTCCAGAAGATTACCATGAAGATGACCAGCAGAGTTTCTGACATTCAGAGTTCTCCATTTACAGACCCAATTGATCTCCCCTTCCCCTGCTTATGCATGTTCATTTTCAAATCCCCCAGGATTTGGTGACCCAGGAGGTCACTAAAGACAAAGAAGGAATTTTTCCCAACTAGCAAATAAAGTAACACTGCATCTAGTAATTCAGTTTCCTCTTAGAAAGAATGAAAAAGAAAATGTTCTAAATGTATCAATTCCTAGAAGGATATTATAATTCCTGGTTAGGGCTCTCATTTTCAATACCTTGAGCTTTATTTTGAAAGCTTCTTTAAAAATAGTTTAAAAATACTATTTAATAGAGACTTTCTAAAGCAAACTTTAAGTACAAAACTTGCCCTGGATTTCAAAAGCAAACAGAATATTAAAGAATAATTGAAAATATGATGTTTATAAGCAATAAGAAACTGGTAGGTATGTTTAAAAGGGGTTACCTGCTCATCTATCCAATGCAGGACACAGAAAGTTAACTGAAGGTTTGATGTGGGAACCCTGGGGTCAGATGGAATTTTGTTCCTCTTTCAGCAGAAGCCAGTTTTTACTAGTCTGCTATTAAGATGGTGTGTAGGACATTCTAGACCTGATTTTGATAACAGCTGAATGCCATTCAACTGAAGTAAATTTCGAGCTTGGGGTGCTTAGCATCTTCAAAAAAAGAGGTTTGTGGTGTTCAATACTCTGCTCCAAAATTTTGGAAGAATGATTAATTTCACTAACACTATATGAAGCTATGCTATGTGTTAGATAAGTATGTATTAACATATTGTTGGATTTCAGGTGTAAGGTATGCAATATCAGGCATTTAAGAAACACAGAGGTATGTATTTATCCATTGTATTGCAGTCTCACCCAGCTTAAACCTTGGAAAAAAGGTCAGCACCCCCAGAGATATCATGGTAGAGGAACTATCAACACTCAGCAACAGAGGTGCAAGACTCTTCAAGAGACGTCAGCGGCGATCTGACAAATACACATACGAAAATTATCATTACGTAGCAAACAAGCCAAGAAATGTGAGTATTTTGTAATGACTTATTAATGAAACACGATGAGACTAGCTTGGGTTCCCTTGGTGCTCATGATACACATTGTGCATGATTTTTGTAGTTTCAGGAAGAATAAAAGCAAAATCCTGTACTAGAATGAGGCTAACATGAAATAAGCCATTTGTATTTTATTGAGCTCCTATACACAAATAAAAATCTGAACACTGTAATACTTAAGGAAATCAGATTCAAAACATTCTCATTCAAATCTAATTCAGGTTCCTAGCGATCAGAGTTCTTATCCTGTAATAATTGGCTCATTGACTATTGAAAATTAACTAGTTAATTTAAAAAATTAACTAGTTAATGGTATTCCAAAGGTTGGAAGAAATGAGTCTGCTTCATGCAACCAGTAAGTATTTTTATTAAAATTGGTTGGTGGTCTCCACGTGGTTCCTAAGCAGCAAAATGACTCTCACAACTGGTACTAATACGCTTCAGGCCTGCCTGTCTCAACAGGGAGAAAAAGGATGGAGCTTGTCACTGAAAGCCAATTATTCTTTGAACTAGTCCTTCAGGAATTGGGTTAAAGCATTAGTGATATCCTGGGAATCCTCACGGCAGGAACTAAATGCACCTGCCATTTGTCACATCTGTGGCCTTTGCAAAATATTTAAACCTTTTGCTTAACCTCTGAAAATAGGGACAACAACATTCATAAATTTTACCTAACTCTCCAATGTGCTGCAAGGTTTAATTATTTCAACATGAATACTCCATGCCCACTCTAATACAGCACGAAACCAGCCCCTCTAATTCCAGTATTGTATTAAATTGTGCTTCTCAGTTACATGTATGCATCCCTGCTGATTTCAGATACAAAGGTGCATGACTAAAGAAGCAGAATTTGTCCCAGTACTTTTAAGCTGCTTTGAAGATGAAAAGAAGTATGTGGTACAAAAGTTAATTATTATTAATTAACCTGGGAAATATTTTTTGTAGAATAGCAATTCTCTTTCCCTGAAGCTTTTACAACTAATCATTGCACAGGTGGTCCTGTGATTGTGTTAGGATCCAGCCCCTACAGAATCCATACAAAGACTTTGACTCAATTCTTTAACCTTCACTTGGAATAAGAAAAATAGTAACTATATGTAATGTATTGTTGTGATATAATCTAAAGTTTGCATCGGTACAAATATAAAACAATTCATTTATTAATCAGAACAGCAAAGCACCAAAGGACTTACTCCTATTATGTTTAATTTTACTAAAGAAAATACACACACACTTGTAAATTAATCAGAAACCATAAAATGAATGCAACTTACTGACTCTAAGAAAACTTTTTGTCTAGTTGCATCTCATAACAAGGCTTTGGGAGCAGACAATAAAAGACGCATTTGCAATTTACCATTGTCCATGCTAACCAAAATGTTGAGGGATCTCACAACAGTCCAAGAGGCGATTATTGGAGCTGAGTTCAATATTTCCAATATCACAGCTGAAATCTCTGAAATATTTTTGTTCCCTTCTTGAAGAAGATATTCTCTATGCTTTGTTGACTGTAAAGGTAAATGCATTTCTAATTCTGTGGCCTTTACATTTCCCATACAAAAAATTAACTTTACTCAGGAAGAAAAGTATGTCTTAATATCCCATGTTATAGAAGAAAAATTTTTACGTTTCTTTTTTTATGGTGCAGATATTCCAAACTTCTTTGGTCACTCACTAAACAGAAATTAAATGACACAGGGATCAAATGGGATCATGTTTGAGTTTTCATAAATCTGCCTTTTTAAAATAAATCTGCACAAAAGAAATTCCACATAAAAATTGGAATAACTGTAGTGAACACCCAAAACTATTATTAGAACACTATTATTTAGAAGTCCATATATGAATACCGTCCCCCCAATTTCTCCCTCTACAGTGTGTTAGAAGCTACACAGATAAATTCTGAGCACAACACTATCAGCCTCCTCAGAATTTCTGTATCCAGTTCCATGCTTTTGCTACAAAGTCTAACAGATCAGTTCCCCTCCAGTCTACTTCTTCCCACAAAAACACATAGAGTACACATGCTGTAGTCAGTATGACATTCTGATGTGAAAAAATGATGCCTCTTTGGTTTCTGTTCCGTTCCCTTAAATGCCTATTTAGCCACCACTGGTGTTGTCTTCATCATCTTTATGATTCTGCCTGCCAAAATTAATCTTTCTAACATACTTCAGGATGGCTAGAAAACATTCTGCCTTGATCTTTTTTTTGTTTCAAGTTTAAACAAGTATTATTTGTTTGCTTTCCTACTTTAAGAAACTCTTACTCTGAAACAGTCTATATTTAAATTGCTTTTAGCCTGTGTGTCATAGCTAAAATAAGACACTGACTTCTTATGAGACTCTAATTCTATATTTATGCAACAATGATTAAGCCTTTGGATGTTTCCTTAGAACTGATGACCCGATAGGAGGGTGGAAAATAACAGCATATCATAAATCTCCAGAAAGTGACCTGTACTGAAGTTGTTATTTCTATTACAAATAAAGGAAAAGAAAATCCCAAACAAAAGCAATTCAACAAATGCAGTGAATTTTCAACTGATCTGGGAAGAGAGCCTTTGAAGTATCAGTGCTTTGAAACTCAAACGGAGCAAACTTGCCAGATTTCTTGAATCTTTGGGTAGCAAGGGTGCTCTGTCTGGCACATAACAGCTTCTAGTGTCTAGTGATCCAGGGGACACATTTTATGGGACCCCTGCCAAAGTGACAAGATCTACCCTTTGCTGTGAATCACACAGCCCACACGCACAGGTAGAGTTTGCGGTGATTGGTGTAAGCAGCAGATGGGATGAACTCTCTTCATAGACTGCATATCAATATTTAAATATCCCAAACTTAGGAAAAGGTCAGACAACTCAGCTGGATGGTTACAAGGCTTTAGGAGTCTTGACGTAGCTCACACCACCTCCAATCTGTTCAATAAAGCATTCACACACTTGTAATACAGACATTTAAAATTGTGCTGGGATATCATTCTTAACACTGAAAAACTATTCATTTTTGCTTACATAGACAATGTAAGAGAGTTGTGAAACTACGTCATCTTCCAGCTAACAGCCAGAAAATCCTGGGGAGTGCTGTGTAGCAAACAGGGTGCCAAACAGCAGGACAGTATGCCTTCGGATAGTATACCCTGGGTCACAGGTCTGGGCTGTAAATTGGAGTATCACTCCAACTCTCAACAGAGAATCACAGAGGCTTTTTTTGCCTGTGCTGTCAACGATATTTATTTCTATCTGAATGCAGCGCGGAGAGCCCATACAGAGCATTAAAATGGATGGCCTCGGTGTGGAAGGAATTCCCCAGCATGCCCCAATGACACCTCCTAATACACCCGATCCCCGGAGCCCACCGCATCCTGACAACATTGCCCCAGGTAATATGTGAGTTTACAAACATTAAATATATTTAATACTCATTTCACAGCAGAGGAAGGACGTCTTTATAAAATAGTATCTTCAACAAGAATTTGTTAGTGGACTTACTATTAGGCATTGATAAATTTGAGTCAGATAACTAAGCAGAATCTCCCACAGAAATGGAAAGTGATGCTCTTCAGTTGCTTCTGTTCATTTTTACGGATTTGATATGCCTTTTGTACTACTTCTCCCTAACCTGAAAACATACATTAATATCAAGAGAAACTGCTCCTATATTTACTGGTCTTATAAACACTGAGAAACAGATCCTCAGATTTAAAACCAGATTAATATACTGATTTTTCTTTGCCAAACTTTAGTTTCTAATATGCAATATACTGCTCAACAGTCTGAAAGTTATCAATTGTAGTTTAATTACCCATAAATGTAGATCTGAAGTCACTATAAGTTTTGCTAGAAACCTTTACAGAGGAGTGACTTAAAAAGGAATTTGCCTCTGGCTGCATAAACTGTTCTTTTTTAAGTCCTTAACTGTGAGGGTACTGTTGTCTTTATTTAAAGCAGTGAGCTACAAGAAAGCCTTATTTTGTATTCTTTAAAGACTAGAGAAGGCTAATTTGTTTTAATTAATTTATTCAGTGATATAGCCCTTCTTCCTGTTTATGAATTATCCATGAGCAGACTGTGTTTTTTACAAATTCATTCTTTGTTCAGAATTACTCAATGCATGTTTTGTGCAGACCTCTTCTAGTCTATGTAAACTAGGTCAATGCTACTCTGTTAGTGACTGCTAAGACTCTGTGCATCCATTGGTCAAATACAATGCGAACAGAGGTAATTTCCATTGCTAAGACATGATAGAAATCATCAAGCCTTTCTTTAGGCAAAAAAGGTCTGGCAAAAGGAGTAGATATTAAACCATAGAGGTTTTTTTTAGGCTTTTAGAAGGAAAGAGCATTAATTTCAAGAGCTAGAGGTAGTGGGAAGGTAAAAGGGTAGAATAGATTTCCCTTGTTTTTCAAATAAATAGTATAACTCATTAATTGGATAATCCCTTGCTGGTTTCAATTCTTCAAATTGTATATTAAGGTCTGACTCCCCACCCCCATTTATTCCTGCCATATTGTACTTGGCTTTAGAAGAAATCAGACTGAATACGGAATTTATTTATTCAGTAAAATTCTGATCAGAGCCTGATCCTCAGATGATTATGCAGAGAAAACAACTGATTCTTCACTTTTTCAGATAATGAAAGGGACCAGAGAACCAAGTAGGTAGGACATTTTAAAGCATCTAAGGCAGAGGCAAAGACAAGAACTCCACTACAATGGCTGTGATCCTAACTCCTTTTAACACTTTTGGAAACTTTCACCCAAAGACTACAGAATTATCTTAGTTTTAACCAAAAGGATGTTTTAAAAATCTTTTTGTTAATTCAGCCGAAGGGCTGTGTAGCTATAGTCTGGTTTTAAACAAATGCTTATAATGATAGAAATAAATTTATATAACACTAAAATAAACTTAGCCTCAAAAGAGGGTGGAAGCCATTGGAACAGTTATCTAAAAGGCTACAAATTTCCCCTGCTAGCTTTCCGTTTCTGTGTAGCTTTGGCCAGGTGACTTGATCCAATTGTTCATTTTACCTAACTGTGAAACGATCGTATGTTACTTCTTAGTTACACAGGATGGTGGTAAGGAAGCAGAAAACACAAACTATTATTACAATGGTTTTGCTGTGATTGCCTTGCAGGATATTCTGGACCACTGAAAGAAATTCCTCCTGAAAAGTTCAACACTACTTCTGTGCCGAAGTATTATCAGTCTCCCTGGATAGAAGCCATTAGGGATGATCCAGAGCTGCTGGAAGCTTTATATCCTAAACTTTTTAAACCTGAAGCAAAGCCAGAACTGCCTGACTACAGGAGCTTTAACAGGTAATTCTGAATGGACACTGAATTTTACAGTGCAGAGAAAAATTACTATGAAATTAAACATTTCCACCAGCTGTAAAAAACCCCTACCACCTGTGTTTGCAAGTATATGCATGAACATGAACACACACACAGATTACAAGTGGCAAACAAAGAGCATTAAGGAGGAAACTAGTCACTCTCTAAAGCATGGACCCCAAATTAAATTGTAGAACCAGGAATGTAAGGTGAATTGCTGAAACGAAAGAAAGAAAGAAAAGAAAGAAAGAAAAGAAAGAAAGAAAAGAAAGAAAGAAAGAAAAGAAAGAAAAGAAAGAAAGAAAAGAAAGAAAGAAAGAAAGAATCGGAATCCAGTGTCCTCAATAAATGGGAAACGTGGTATAGCAATGCTTCAAACTCCTTTCAGTATTTCTGTTACTAACTTCAGCAGGTACGGGATCGTGAGATCTATCAGGGAACCTCTCAGTCAAAACTTTGTAAGCTGTATAATGCAAACCATTCTTTTTTGGTTTTTTTTAATACAACTCATGTGGCTTGTTTTTTAGGCAATGATAGTACAATGAACTTTATCCCTCAACCAATCCCTCATGCCAAATAGTTAGCAGACTGCATATTTTATTGCATTTAACATTTTTTATATTTTCAACAACCTTCCCTAACAAATTAACAGATAAAATATTACAAGCAGACTTAAAAAACATTTAAAGTAGAATGGGATCTGAGAGTGAAATCATTTACATAGTAACTAGTATACTAAGGCTTTCAGTAGAACTTCTAGATATATGGACAACATTGGGTTTTGAACTATTCTGAAAGTTTTAAAATACATTCTTACTTCTGTCTTTTGCTTTCATTCATACCATTCACACTATCTTTATTTATTGAAGTTATGGACAATTTTTCTCTAAATAACCCCTGCTGAGTTCCAGACAGCTGAGCCAGACCAAAACCCTTCCTCAAAACACCAGACAGCAATCTATTGAAAAAGAAAATGGCTCATGGCAATATAAACTTAGAGAAAAATAGCACAAACATCACTTGTGTTCCTGCCATTGAGATGGGCCTCAACTGTGAGTGCAAGGACTAAAAAATTACACAATTCAGCATCAAAACTGGCACTGCAGACACTACACTAATTCTGACTTCCTAACAGCAATATACATCGCGATTTTAATAATTCAGTCTGTGCGGCACACTCTTCTCAAAAGATAGCAAATACAAGTGAGAGAGATGTGCCACAGCTGCTAACATTAGAACAGTAATAGCACAGTTATGTACTATTGTTATTGTAACTGAAAAAAGAAACAACCCAATGCCAAACCAACACAAAACCACCAAAGATACATATACGTGGATAGACAGAATCGGTTCTCCCTCTCACAAGAGAGATTCTGAGCATGTGAGTCATTACTGTGAAAGACAGGATCAGACAGGGCACAGAAGCCCCATTAATAGGGATATGTGTCTTGAGATGGTATCTGATGGTTTCTTTGTGGGTTTTTAGCTGCTTTGTGGTCCCATATTCTGTTAGTTGTCCTCTTTACAACACTAACTGTTTGGATTTCTTTCTATGGCAGAACTGTGGCTTACGACAGTCCGAATTTCTTGAACATATGTACTTTCATATAAGGGAAAGGTCAATACTCTGCCTTGTAATTGCCATAAAAACCTAAAACCTGGCACATAAATCCAGATCCAGACTGTGAAATTGGTAAATTCAAAACACAAGGCATACAAATATAATCCATGACAACTCTTCTTTTCATGGAAAAAATCCACATCCAGAAGAAAACAAAAGGATGCCTGGTGGACCTAGAAAAGCTGTTACATACAGTACACTCAGATTTATGTTTTCTAGCAAGAAGGAGTAGATCCAAAAAGAAACTGAGAATTTGCAAAATTGAAATTCAAGATACTAGCCTCTTGGAGAGGATTTTACAGCTATGACTTAGTGTCTACACTCAAAAATGCACAGGAGAGTGGAGTGTCTGATTAGGGGATTTAAAACAGACAGCACACTGCATGCCAGGCTAACCAACAGAAAACATTACAGAGAAGGTTAAATGTGACTTAAATTTATTTGGTAAGGCCACCAGCACCTAATTCTGTCTGCCTATCTTCAGGTCAGGGCTAGATTAAGGTCTTCCTTTCCAGAAACAGAGCAGGGGTCACATGTATTCTTTTAAAATTTGTATAGACAGTTAGGTTCACTCTTTCAAAAGATCATTTTCCTAGAATGTGGCCAGCCTGGATTTATTACTACAGGAATGTCAAACCCCAAGGAGAGGTGTAACAACCTAGTTTCTGGCTCTTCCATGGAAGAGGGGGGTACACTCTTCACTTCCCTTATTAAAACCTGTGCCATAGTACAGAAAATAATAAAACTCTTTGGGCTAGAAGGAATAAACATCTTTCTCTAGCTGAACAATTAAGAAACTGACTTGGGGAAAGAGAAACCTGGGCCTACATCTGAGTTCCCAGATCTTTCAATGCACTTTCTTTAATTACTGCTTACAGTAAATTAAACAAACAGATTTAGGAGCAGAAAACAGGACCTACACTTCTCTGCTGTTAGTTGTGTGGCCTGATGTCTAGGCTAAGAGTTCTACTCTGTCTAATCCAAGTAATTTTTTATTTCTGGGTAGCATTTTTGCTGGAATACTGTATGTGAGCAGTGAGGTCCACTCTTATAAAGATATACCCTCAGACTGAAGAGAATCCAAATCTCTTGCAGAACAGCTCCAGTCACAGACATACTATTATTTGACACAGAGGTTCAACACTAACAGCCATGGATTTTGAGTGAAAGTGCCTTGATGTGCTATTTTGCTCAAAGCTTGCTGCAGCAGCATATTATGTATGTTTTCAAGCATGAAAGTTTAGGCAAAGGATTATTAATTAGAGAATCACAGATGAGCTTTGGTGTAAGATAGGTGCAGCTGCCAGTATAGCTAAGATAAAGGCAGATCTTAGCATTTGTATAAAGAAAACATTAGGCATCTCAGGAATTTAACAGCCTATGGGCTTTGTGCGTAAAGTATCTATATCTCTTTGGACTTCTGTGTCTCGATCCTACTAAGTCATTCCGTGCATCTAGGTCACAGCATCCTTGACTTCTTTAATTGCAGTCTTGGAGAGAAAGCAAACTATACTGTATTTAACAATTAAAGTGCAATATAATGGCACCGTTTTGTTACCAGTGAGGATATCAGTCAAGACTTTCTTTCATGCTCCATCATTCAATAAAGTGCAATTATGTTTATTCTCCTGCAAAACACTGGTACAGTCATCATTAGTCAGGAAGGGCTGTGTTTAACAGTAAGTGTGATGCATAGGACTCCCAAAGGAAACAGGCGTGAGATTCTTCCCAGTTCATTCAGTGGTATCTGTTAAAATGACACTCAGACTTTACAGGACATATTCAGGTACCTTTCAGCTTTCCGTGTTACACAACAAACTGTAAAAGCAACACAACTTTAGCAGCTAGGGACGTCTGATGTGTTGGAACAGACGTACACATGCATGCCTTAAAAGTATATTCAGCACTAAACAGCATTCAGATTTTTTTTCCGCTGCCAACAATGAAGAGGCGACTCCGGACCCTGTAGCTGTGCAATTTTTATAATAGTAGCAGAATCAGAACTAAAGAATTCATAGAGGTATTAGTTGGGGTCTAGTATGCATTTTATGCTGCAGGGATCTTGCAATGCTGGCAGGTCAATGAAGGAAGAAGCGGTGGCAGCAAATGTCAAGCCCATGTGCCTTCCGAGGCAGGGCTTTCTGTGAGACACCCAGAATTGGGTTCTGAGGATCTCTGAATAGACTGGTCAGACCTGGCTACCCTTCCTCCTCCTGGATGAAAATGAATCTGTGCTAGCAGACAAATACTTCAGAACAGAGCCATACCATCTGATTTCTCTTGGAGATTAATTCTTATTAGGATTGAAGAACTATTTACTGGTGAAAAATCTTGTCTCTTACCAGTGTGGAAGGACCTAGTAATCATCTGTGGGAGTGACAGCATGAATCTACATTTGTTGAGGAGTTCGTAATAGTAGTTAAATTAGTACCTTTATTCCATCTGCTTTCTTGGAGCTGGATAAAATGTCAAAGGTAGGATTATGAGTAACATACAAAGCACTACATCTTACTCGCATAAGTCAAGCAAGTCTGACTAGTTCTTGCCTCTCCTACTAGATAAATTCTTGCTCAGCTTTCTCAATTCCCAAAGACTACTGCATCAAAAAGTCTACAGGAATCCAGTCCATCTGGACTGGGCTCTGTTGTTATTGATTAATGGATTCTGAACTCTATTGTAAAAATACTGAGATCCAGAGCCTCAAAGCAATTTTGGGTGCTAACTTGAAATGATGTGAGATTAGTGGAAACTGGGTGTTTAGCCAGATCCTTAGCACCTAAATACCTCTGTGAAATTGGCATTAGCTCTTGCACTAAGCTACCATGAACCTCTGAGCATTTTGTAGGGTCAGGTCCTTTGCTCCCATGTCTCCTTTTTGCACAGAATTAGCAATAAGCAGAATGTTCTAAGAATGAGTCCCATTTTAAAATGTGAAACTCACTTTTTTTTTTGTAATTATGTAAGAGAAGGTGCTAATCCAACACAGTTAAAACATTTCTTCAGACTTTCCCAAATAATCAACTACAAGTAGTCTCCTATGTTGAGACAATATAATGTTCAATAAGAAAGACTGCAGGGAAAAAAAAAAAAAAGAAGCCCTGCTAAAACAACAGCTAAAAATAAACGTGGTTGTGCCTGCTATTGTTAAATCATGCACCTACTTTTTAGGAATATGCAAAGTGAATATTAAACGATCTCTTATAGTTCCTGGTGCCACTTCCTATGGCTCTGAACCATCATTTCCGCCCTTACTGTGAGCAATGACTACTGGAATTTTTTTTACACATGAGTTTTAGGCTTCTACACAATGAATCAGACCTCAATTGATACAGTTGATGTGCACACAACAGGTCATTACAACACCATGTTGTCAGACAAGTTATTGCTCACAAAAATATACTGCTGCTGTAAAGGAAAATTAACATCTATTAGCCAATTACTGTACTCTCCTTTATGTCGATCATCATATGCTTCTGCCTAGCATGCAGGAATGCATAATTCTCTGAGGCCAGACTGTATAGCAACTACATGGGTTTTTTTCCCCACAAAAGGTATTTGAATTTCCATAGAACACTCTCCTGTTACCTACAGAAACATGCTGTATTTAAAAACCCAAAAATACTACAAAGAGAAAGTTTTATGCTATAGAATTGTTTTGCATTTTATACAGTTATTATTGTTCTGTTCATATTGATTATCCTTTTAATTTACATATTGATGAGAATGAAATATTACAACAATGTGAGAATGTGTATCTTAATTAGAGCAGCAATTAAAACAATCTTTATTATCCTGTAAGATGTAGATCACTAGATTCACTCTGTGCCAATTACCAAGCAATTATTTTTAATCAGTATCATACGGTATCCAATTTGACACTGTGACCTAGAAGACAGTTTCACAAGAAAAGCTTGATACCACAGGCAGTTTGTATAAAGAACTTCCTTCGACCTCAAGAGAGTTTAATGCCTGGACTGACTGCTGCTGCAAAATCTTGTCTTATCTTCATTTGAGAAACAGTTTTAGAGCTTAATCCAAAGCAGCGCTTTTCTCTCAATAAGTGTGCATCCCCAGAACTTTCATGATTTTTTATATCTTACAGGACTGACCCTTTGGATTTAACACCATACCCTTCAACAAATGCTGTTTCTACTGAAATTCAGTGAAATATCTGTGTAATGACACAATAGTACCACTTCTTTTAGGTCACAGATTAATTTTCTGAATTAATCTCTTTTTTTTTGTGTATGTGTACTTAATTCTCCCTAGGTTTTGTTTTATCTATAGTTACCTTGCTGAAAATCCTAGTCAGATATTCAAGTGATCTCTTTTAGTTCCTGTTGGTATTAATTTCTCTGGGCTTCTGCTATAATACCTGGAGACACCGGATATATATTCCAGCAGATCTGTTGTTTTGTATCAAACACACAAAACCTACCAAGGCTGGTGAAATTCCATTTCAAAAAAATTCATTTTTGCATGCCACTACGTATCTAGCTTTGCAGAAGTCAGGTGCTCATGTGTAGCTGAAAAATCTGACACTCTTAACTGGCCAAAATATATCCCAGCAAAGTTATGCAGCTGATCAAAATGCAGAACACATATAATAGTCTGTTTGGTCACGTTTCCTTACACAAAAGAGTCTGGAAAAAGTGACAGAAAAACTCGGGGGGGGCGGGGGGGAGGTGTCAGCCTAGAAACCTGCAAATATAGAAGAATCATGGGAGGTATTTGGAAATACTGTTGTTTTAAAATATTTGCAAATGTATGTAACAGTCAGTTCCTGCTTAGTATTTCTTATCTTTTAGTTTCTCAGGCCTATCGCCTGGGGGAACATTTACATTTAAATAACATGAGAAATACTGGCTGAAGACTAGGGGCCAATTTCAGCCAGTGTTTCAAGGCTTAGTTACATAAACATTTTCTTCAGAAACAAAGCTGGTGTAAGAAGTCCTCACCCATTCCCCTCCTTTCCAGAGCCTGTTGTCTTTGGCTGTTCTTTTCTGCTTCACATTAGGCTTTACCACCTCCTCACTTGTATTGCTACAATTGTTTGAGCATAATGATACAAACCAGATTGCTGAAATAATTTGGATTTTAACATGCTCCTTTGCTTTGAATGGTCTTTGTTTAACCCAGAAGTGACCCAAGTTTATAGCACAACCCACATACACTCTAACTGGTACAACAATATGGTTCTGAAATATAGTGTAGTGGGAGGAACAAGCAACTGGGGATAGGAGAAAATGGGGTGAGAACTTCCTAAACTAATTACCTGCTACAGAGAATGTGTTGAACTATGTTTTCAGATTTATCAACTTATCACCCACAAAATAAATTTAGTAACTGTGACTCACCAATGACAAAGTTTTCTTGCAACATCTTTTTCCCTTGGCTTTTCTGTCCATTTGAATTTTGAAGTCAGCTGAAAGCTTTATCTAAGGGAAAATAAGGCAGATCTTAGCGTTTGCCAGAAAAACAATTGGAATACTTTTCCCAAGAGCTTGAAATTGTAAGCAAGAAATTGTACCAAAACTGTATTATTAAAATAGCTTCTGTTCTTTTCAGCTCCTGGGAGGAAAATAAAACAGGTATTTTTAAAATCGTATTTTACTTTTATTTCTCTAATATCTACAGAGTTGCCACTCCCTTTGGTGGTTTTGAGAGAGCATCAAAGCTGGTTAAATTCAAGGTACCAGATTTTAATCTACTGATGCTAAATGATCCCAGATTCATGATCCTTGCAAACCCTCTTGCTACCAGAAGATCCTTCAATAGGACTCCTAAAGGATGGACGTCTGAGAATATTCCTGTAGTGTTCATTCAGCCTTCGGATTCCAACACCGTTCCAGAAACAGAGGACCTGTGAGAGAAGCTGCACTTTACATCGTACAAAATGCTGAAAGCTGCACATCCATGTATTTTTGGTCCAAATATTACTAAAGGCTACTGACAAAATTTTTCCTTGGCAGCTGGAGTATAAGTAATAGTGTCTGATGCAGTGTCTCTTCTGGCACCTAGTTTCATCTGTAGACATAACATAAATAAAGTAATTTGGCAAATATGACTGAGATATTTTCTATTTGTGTTTACATGTTCTTTTACTTTCTAAAATCTCTGCTCGTCATTTAAGAACAAGCGTATTAAGAAAAAATAAATGACACTACTATCAAGGGATTTGATAGGTATGCTGAGCAATACCACAACAGTGCACTCAGTGCACTCCAAGTACTGCCTGGTCAAGATAAGCTCTGACAAATCAACTTTTTTCCCAACCATGCTTTCAGCCAAAGTTAAGAATTTTGTCATTACTTCAGTGACAGCGAGTTTAGGCCATTTTCTTCCTTTCTGACTCTTACTCAGCTTTAATTATGGACATCAATATCCATGTCACCCAGATTTGTTTACAGAAAATGTAGTAAATTTGGCAATGACAAAGATTACATAGTGGTATGAAAAAGTACAGAGGTATTTCCTGGATAAGTCTACAATGTTTGTGTTAATCACAACTAAAAAACCCACCAATGACTGGTTATGTCAAACATACCAAATTAGTACCACTGAGCTATGTTACCACAAATGCTTTTGTTACTAGAAAGAAATTTCATAGACCTTTTCCCCTATGGCCATAGTATATACTTGGACTTAAAAGCATGTGAGTTTTCTTGCTCTCAATAGGCTGGCAAGCTCTGACGTTTTAGAAATACAAGTATCAGACTCTTATTAAGCATCCATGACTACACAGGGGGCAGGCCAAAATCAGTACGAGGGTGCTGGTTTTCAGTGTCATTTTTCACATTACAACTACATTCTAGTAAGAGCCAAGCATCTGTTTAATAATTGTTTGTTTCTAAATGCTTTCATGTTTGAGAAGTATCCAACATCTGCAGGTTGCATATCCTAATGCACAGTTTAGTTTGTATGTGTTTTGAAACAGGATACTTCACTTCAACCAGTAGGCCACTCTCATATACCCCAGATGCTTCTCCAGGGCATTATGGTCTCCAAGCATGGATGCAACGTCCAAGAGGTTTCTGGGTATCTCAGATACTAATTTTTTCTTTAAATCAGAGTATTCATAAAATTTTGCAAGCTCTATGGTAACATGTTAATCAAATTTTATCTCAAAAGTAAGCCCACAGAAGATGATGATGGTAAGCAAATAAAATAATGTTTTTCCAGATATTTTCCTTATTAAGGGTGGCGTTGAGCTACAAAAATGAATATTTCAGAAAGAATCTCAACATCTGAAGAAAAAAAATGGTAGAATGAGATTTAAAGTGGAAGGATGAACAAAAAGTTTTGCCTATATTTTTGTGGCTGAAATTTGTATCTGTAAAAATGGTTTCCACATTTCAAATCTGCCTTCAAGGCAGGTAGTTGGCAAAGGAAATTCTGTCATCTATTTTATTTGATTTAGTTTGTCACACATACTGCACAAACAAATGTACAGGTCCTGAACAAATTTATGAAAGAAAAAAAAAAAAAAATCAACCTCATTGACCAAGAACACTTTCCTAGCAAGGGATTAGTTTGGGGACATTAACCATGCACTTTGTACAACAATTATATGGACAATGACAAAAGTGTGAATTCTTCAAGGCTAAAAATGCAAAGGCTAAATAAAAAAACTATAGCGAGGAGCAATGCAAACAACTTCTGGTGGAATTTGGTTTTTATGAGCCAGCATAAGCATTCATAAGCCAATTTAACAGAAATATGAGAAAAATCGATGCACAGCGTATACACAGTGAGGACTGTGAAGAAAGGATATATAATTTTTATTGTATAGTCTGTAAAAATAACCTATACATGCAGAGCAACCACCTTGCTTCTTACACAAGACACATAATGGTAACTTTACTTTGCTATACATCTATGGATCCACTGGCACAGACTGGGCTCAGGAGGCTTAAGATGTTTGAGAAGTACTGAGCCTCCTATGCATGTGTTCAACTGATGGTCCAAATAACAGTATTAGATGTGGCTGGAAATTACTGACAGTCCTTAAGTCCTCAAATTCTGTCTGGGACTTCAGAAATGAGCTGTGTCACAGCAAAACTGGTAGCTCTAATTCAACACTCGGCTACAGCTACCAACTGTAGCAGCAGAACTCTGTACCTCCTGCTTTCCTAGCTCTACTATCACAGAGCTACATATACACTAGTAAATCAGATGTGCCCAGATCACTCTTTTTAAGACTGAGGCCAGCTGTCAGAGAAGAGTCTGCAGCCATACTATTTAATCTTCCCATATTGGGTGGCTTTTGCCAAACTGCCTATTGGGAACAGGCCCTTGACCACACTAAACCCTTGAACCATGCTTGGGAACCGTTTGGGAGAGTGTTAATTGGCAGAAGCTAGGACTCCACAATGCGCTAAGTATTCAACAGCACAGAGGATCGAGTGCCAGCGTCCAGGAATGTTCCCTGGCTGCATTAGCCTAGATGTAGCCTTACTGCGTAAGTCCCACTGCAATAAACAAACCTCTCTGCCAAAAAACAACTCCTTTGCCACAAAGGAAGATCTCTTGTTAAAGTTGGGAATTCAGAGACTCTCTATTAACTTCAATGGGTTTTAACACCTACATTTATTTTGTGAGACACTTAACATGGCACTTGAAACATATCCTACAATCAGAGGAAAGACTAGTTTTGGGTAACTAATGATGAAGAACTTTAAAGATCAAGATTTGCATTGATTTTTGTAGACAAAGAGATGGCTCTGAAGGGAGAGAATAAATGTTTCTTTAGTTATAGGTCTGGAAAGATCAACAAATATATAAAGTTTTCAGTGGTGCTTCTGAAAGTTCCTTTTAGCTGTAAGGAATACAGCTGAAAGGATAGGTTAAATGAAAAAACACATGAACAACAGCTTTACACAAATATAAACAATCACAGGCATATAAATATTTCAGAAAATGTGCTCATAACATCATGTACACTTTATCACAAGACACTCATACTTGCTTCAAAAAGAGAAAGGGACTGAAACATATGATGAAAAGACAGAAATGTGGTGGGAGTAAATACGTAGTTTAAAATGTCTAGAAGTCTTTGTTCCCAAAGTTTTTTTGGCCTCATAGTCATTTACATTAAGGTACCCATTGCAGCAGTATAAAGGGAACTTAAAAGCAACTGAAAGGGTAAAATCCTTTCAAGGAAATAATACATTTTTTTAAACAGCCTGCAGGCTAAGTGTTCAGAGTAAGTAGAAACTACTACAGAGCTCTAATCCTTCCCTCCAAAAAAGTTAGCATGGTTTAAGAGTAGAATAGAGGAGATTCGGAAAACAAAAAGACAAATAAAAATTCTCTGCAAGGAAACAGTAGACTACTTAAACACAAATAAAGGAAGTTATGACAGAGGTCTCCACAAAGGGTATGGACAAGATGAGGAGGGAACAATAACACAGGAGCAAACTGACTCTTAATAAAATGATAAGGAACCAACTTTAAAATTAACAGAATAAATACTTTTTCAAGAAATGCCTAGTTGTGGAACCTGGTGCTATAGGATGTTGTGAGTCAAAAACTACTAATAACTTCAAAACAGGATTAAACAAATTCATAGTGGCAACTATGCCTATTATGGATAATGGCTACTATGTGATCTGAATCTAGGGCTTATCACTGGAAAATAGAAAGTTGTGTGAGAAAGATCACCCCACATTTAGCTGATTTCTTTCTATAAATATCTTCTACTGGGCACTGTCAAAGATTGATAAAGGAAGGATCTGGCAGTCCTATGAAATACATTCCGGCTGTCTTCCGAAAATCCTGTGTTAAAGTACCATGACAATTATAGCAAGTGCTCTTAGTACAGATCCTTATTAATTTACATCAAAATACCCATTATGGGAGCAGTTAGAGGAAAGACAATTTCCACACGTGAATGAGAACCCTTACAATAGTTAGAACCAGACAGAGCCAGAGTGAACTTTAACACTGAGTATGGGCGCTGCAGGGAACACAAAAGCCCGACCTCAGCTACACCTTTGGCAAGACTCCTGATCCTATGCAGTGAGACCTCACCCTTCCACACCAACACTCACCATGGTCCACATGTTAAGTATGCGCCAGCTCACAATATATCAAAGGAATTTTTCAGTAAGTTATGATTATTATACAAAGTTTAAGGAAAATGGATAAAACAGAAAGGAAAGTTTCACAGCTAATTAGAACACAAGAAGAGTCTTGGGGGAAAAAAAGTCTGAAAAATCCAGGATTTGTACCCCAGTCCACAACAGACTGGTTTTGTACACAACATATAAAATTTGTTCCTCATCAGTTTTCCCATTAATAAAACAAAAATACTTACGTAGGCTGTGTAAGTTTGGGGTTTTTTTTGTTGTTGTTTTTTTTTTTAATTTAAAACAAGAAATTTCTTGGTTAAAAACAAGAAAGAAATAAAGTAAAAAATAGGTTTATATGAGTACATACATAATATCCCAGGCTATGGTGCATAATGAATACAAGAACCATTACTAGTAAAATAACATTCTACTTTCATTTCACTTGAAGTAACATATTTCATTCTACAGCAGGCAGATTTTAACTGATAAAAGTATCAACAAATTAGTATTTGATATTTTTAAACAGAAAGATGCAACTTTAGTTGTTAAAAAAGTCCAAATAACTTCAGTTGTTAAAAAGTCCAATTAACTTCTTCCTTACAGTTATTTTTGGCCAAAACTATGAACTAAATTCAAGATGAATTCACAAATATTTTGTTTTCAGATGGAAATTGCATTTCCTGTGAACAAACTATTCATTCAAAACACCTGGCCCAGCACTTGCAATACTTCCCTGCTTCACAGAGACATTGTGAGACAAAGTTAAATAACACTTCCAAGAGGCAGAGAATTTATAAATCACTGAAAGAGTAAAAAATAAGCCTGAATATTGTGAGCCAACTATCCTTTCAAAAGCAAATGGAGATTAAAATATTCGATGGAGTTTGTACAAAGAACAGCCTGAACTTTGCCAGTTCAGAGCTGGCTGTACTCATTAACGCAGGAATGCCCTCAGGCTGCTTTGCGTGGAAAGTATAAGTTAGAACTGGATCTCTCTGGAGTTCTGAAGGGCATCTGGACAGTTGTCGTCAAAAAAAAAACCAAAAAAGCTTAAAATCTTCTCATAACATGACAGGACTTCTCTGCAAGAAAATACATCCAGTTCCTCTGACGTAGGAGTGGGAAAAGGATGGAGAAGGATTTAAAAGGACAGTGTAGGGAATGAGATCTTGGGTGGCATACAGAGCAGCAAGCTAAGAATCCCCATGCCCAACATGGGAAGGCTAGCAGCCATGCAGCAGTCTGGAAAGTATTGCTCTGCTTCCTTTTCTGTTGTAAAGTTTCTCTGTAGAGCCAAGTTACTCAAGCTAGGCAAAATATTAACTTTAAACAGTAGTTACTGTAGTCATTACACTCAAGATTACTGAAAGATGACTATGCCAGATAACTACAAATTATTATAAACAAACATTTGAGGCATGACAGGCTCTTCCTAGGCTGGCCTACTGTACGTCAAGAAGCCAAGTAAGGCTTAATTCTGGCAGCTGAATTCTAGCAATATGTCATTCCTCAAATTCTTAATGAGAACATTTTGACTATTTCCTGGCAAGGAAAAAAATAAGAACATGCTGTTCAAATAGGAAGAAGAGCAAGCTGACCAGTTACAGCAAACATTACTGAACTAAAATGGAACATGCTTATTTTCTAGCTCACTTTTGCAGTGATTCAAATACATTTCATTAATGTATCGTCGCTGAAAGTGATACTACACACAGTTCAAAATAAAAACAAAAAAGTCTCCATATATTTAATGACGCTACTTTATCATTCATTCAGATATGGCCTATAAAATAGGCACAGAGAATGGAAAATGTGGAAATCAGAAGCATCAGTGGGAAGGAAGCTGTAAAGCAGATCTGAAACACTACAGTTCCATGAGATGGAGATAGAAGGCATTTGCCCCAGCCTTGATGTCCTTCTCTTCTAAGAGGCAAGAGAAACCACTAACAGCATACTCTGTTCGGAGCAAGACAGTTCAGACCTGAGTGTGCTCTAACTCCAGCTTAATGAAACACAGGACAAAACAAGTTCCATTCTATAATGTGTCCCTTGCACATTTTATTTTCTCTTAGCAATGTTTAGAGGCTTGGACAGTTAAAAAACTTCCTCTAATTTCCAATCTAAATTTATTCATACCCAGCTTAGAGTAATTTCTTAACAAAACCTTTTCTTTTTTTAATTAAAACAAGCTTTCTTTCCTATCACACTTGCTTCAACTAGTATATTCAAAGACTGTAAGGTCTTTTACGCTTAACTTGTCTAAACTAACCATCCAAGTTCTTTTAGTCTCTTGTCCACTCCTCTCTTTTAGTAGGGATTTTTTACAACTTTTCTAAGTCCGATTTCTTGCATGTGGATTTCCAGATCTGTTCTCATTTCTAAAGTTTCACCAGCCACATGTACCACGTGTGGCATTAGTACTTCCTTATCTGTACAAGAAATATAGGGCTGAATTTACTTAGGACTGAATTTACATTTTCCACAGTAACATCAAATCAGTGGCTCACAGCCACCTTTTCTCTCATTTTCCATCCAACAAGCTCCGAGCTTCTATCAGACAGCCTTTCCTATTAGTCCCTAAGCACGTGACCTTGTACTTTATATTATTCTATTTTATCCCATTTTATTTCTCTACTTCTCAAGGTCATCCAACTATTCCGGTATGACACGACCCTACAGGGACTGTTTCCCAACTTTGTGATGTCAACAAATTTCATTAGCAAGTTCTAGTTTTTGTGCCAAGACCACTAATGAAAAAATTAAAAAATACCAGTTTCAGTATCAGTTTTTGGACAGAGCTCTAACAACTTCCCCCTGCTGTTCAGCTTAACATATTGCCATGTTTTCCTCTGAGGTACTTCTTTGCCCATCTGACAATTCATTTACTAATTCCCCTCTTTTTCAGTTTAACAATCTCGTCTGTCTAGAAAAGCAGTTACTGTATCACAGAAAGAAAGCAGGCAAGTCTGGCATTATCTGCCTATGGAAAAAAGATGGTTTATCCTATTTACTTTGATGTAATTTTTTTTACCTCCTCCAGAATTTTTTTTTTTTTTAAATCTGTATGAGGAGAAGCTAAAAAGTGTGTGTCCTCTACAAAAAAGCCAATCTGCCTTACTGTCCATGTCACAGAAAACTAGTCAGTTAAGATGTTCATTTCAGCTTTGAGCCTCACCCAGAAAACTTTCACTCTTGACTCGAGGAGCAAGTGCTTCCTACTCCTCCTTTCCTTGTCCAGAAAAATAGTAGTAACATGCTTTTACAACAGCATCAATAACTGGGGACTAAAAGAAAAGTTTTTACCAAAGGTTAGAATAGATCTGGCTTTAAATTTATCTGACAACTTCAAAAAAACCATTCCCATAGATTTTGCTACAATTTAAGTAGAGCATAGTACAGAGGTATTTGAACTAGCTAGCTCTGGAAATAGAAAAAAGTATGGATGTCTCAGCACGGTAATATCTACAAAGTCATCATGTTCTCTGATTACTGGGATTTAAATTTTGTACAGACTAAAGTCATGTAAATGAAATTTACACCTGCAAAGTAACTTACTAGATTGCAAATGGAAACCAGCTGCTTCTGTGCATAGAAGTGGGGCTAAACATTTTTGTATTACACTATAGACTATATTCTGGGAGCTCTGAAAACTTCAGAAAGGATTAAAAAAAAAAAAAAAGCTAAATCCTGAAATGCAATGAGCACTGAGAACACTTAACAAATCAACTGCCTTTTTTTTTTTTTTTTTTTAATCAGCCTATTCTATAACACAATCCTGTTAAATTTTGCTTAGGTATAGACTGAGGTGTGGACTCAACTCAGAGATTTTACATCAAATAATGTTCAGTTTCTCACACAGGACAATATAAGTTTTTTAAATACTTGCTAGCATTTTTGCATTTATTATCTATTATCATTTATTATATTTCCTGTATTTTCAACTTTTAATGAGACAGAGTATATATTATGTAATGTTAACTACTGTATTACTCCTAATTTTATATTCACTGAATACTGCTCTTTTGACTTTGTTTTACTTCATGTTGGGTTTCACCCAAAAAAGCTCAATTTAACCACAGAAATTGTCTATGTGAATCCAAGCAATGAGCTTTTTAAGGGAACATCTCTCATTCTTTTCTTTTTCTGTTGCAGACATCCATTCTTATTGGTTTATATCCTAAGAGAAAGCAATAAACCAGACCTGCAAATTTGAAAGGATTGTGCAAGACTGATGCAACGCAAACAAAGATCATCATTAAAACTTTATGTTTTCAAAAGCACCCAGATGAGGACACAGTTTCAAAAAAGTGCCTGATATATCCAGCATGCATAGAATTTTCTCATACTTCTGTTCCAGGAGCTAACTCTAAAAACAGAGCAGCCTAAAACAGGAAGGGATTTCAGTTGCATTGTTGCTCCACAGAAGTAGATTATTGGACTGGAAACTGGATTATCCAAGAGGAAAAATATTCATTTGCAAGATTTACGCAACCCGCACCCTTTCCCTTGTTCCTAAAGAATGAACACAATGATGCACACAGAGATCTTGTTCCAGGCCCATTATCATCAAAAAGTCTGGAGAAGAATGAAAACCAATGTTTCTTTTTCTCAGGGTGAAATTCTAGATGACTTCAGTGAAATTGCTTCTGCCACCTCATTGAACATTTTTGCACTTGAAAAACTACTGGGAAAAAATTTATAGTCAGGTTAATGTACAATGAATAAGTAAGAGCAAAATATAGTGTTTATTCCTGCACCTAAAGGAAGAAAACTTAAAAAATGGTGGTTATGCTCTGTGAAAGTGTGTCTACAGCTAACTGAGAGGAGGAGGAAGATGAAACTTGAACAGAAATGACAGGAAGTTTAGAATCTCAGCCCATGAGACAGCATGCAGCAGAGTCCTCCCTGTAAGTCTGTAATGCCCCTTTATTTAAACTCTCTTGTGGTCTCCTGTTTTCTGTATTACTTTTTTTTTTTAACCTAGCTAAAATAAACCAACACTTATTAACACTCCCATTACTTCTGAAGCTTTAAGGTGAAAAAAGTGATGCTTTTTCAGACAGGATCAATTCTCTCCTTCTTTCACTCATGTCTTCTTATGTCCACAATTTCTTTTTCCTTCCTTCTCCTTTTCTGCTGCTCATATTAACCCTTGTTTCACTACTTCATTCTTATTTTTCACCTTTACTTTTGTCATTGCTATTCCATATACTCCTCCTAAATTGTATGTCTCTTCATTCTGTTCTCAACTCCCTATGTTTTGCTCTTGCTTAGCCCTTTCTTGTAGACCCAGTATGCATGGACCAGGCCTGCAGCATGTCTATAAGCACAAGCACAGCCAGAAAGGCTACGAAGAGCAAAATACCTTTTAAATGTAGTGCTCCAGGTAAGATAAAAAAAGGAGTGGGAATCTAGCTGACTGAACATGTATGCCTGAGTGAGTCTAAAGAAATGTTCCACTAGCCTATTTTGAAAAAGAAAATGGATGTGCGTGTAAATTTTACACTCTATACAGGATGTGGGAATGAGAGCAATCAGATGACTAAGCTTCATGTGACTGCTTGCTGCAGGCTACATAAGGAAAACTTTGCTAGAGTATGTTTAAAAGGAAAGGTTGTGCATATAGGTACTCAGGGCAGGGGAGACTTGAGGACTGGAATATAGTTAGGTAAAGTTACCCATTAAATAAAATGTCCTCACGTAGCTTACTGCAAGCTGAAGAGATATTTTTTACTCGTTCTGCTCTTGTTTGGGATCTTTTTGTGATAATATAGCTGAACATACAGCCTAGAAAACCTGGACTAAAATTTTGTCAGGGCTTCCTTTCAGCCCCTCTAGGAAATACATACAATTATTATTTTATATTGCAAATAATAAAAATACTATTTACTTTTTCTCTCATTCTTTTACTCCTTCATGGCTCTCCTTCCTACCAATCTGTTTGCCTTACGATGGGTAACTTGCAGCATTACGAAGAGCACTGAGGTACCTGCTCAGTGAAAAACCACTGCTCCAGAAGACAAATAACTACCAGAGTGTCTTGGAATTTGAAAGATTTTTTCTCCTCTCTGGGCAGAAAAGTTTAAACATATGATTTGACAATATCCCAGAGGCTTAGAGAACATGGAAAATCACGTATTCTTAAGTAGTTTAGCAATACAGCATCTTAAGTAACATTTATCTTAATCAAACTTTATCCTGCTACTGTCTATGTGGAACAGTGCCCAGTTTCCCTACTATCTTTCAAATTGTAGATTCTTCTAGAAGAATGATTTTCTTCATTCTTTTTCTTTTGAGCAGAGTAGCACAGCCTCAGACACTCTCTTAAGAGCTCAGTAATTACTTCACAAAAAACACAATGGCAGTTCCCAGCACTGGAATTAAACATACTTTTCAATTATAATGGGAATATCCTGTAAGTGTCTTAAAGCCAATGATAAATGGTACTTGATCACACAACATTCTTTATGATAGGTCAGTAAAACAGACTGGACCATAATAGGCAGTATAATGTGTAGTGCTGAATTACATTCAGTGAAATACATTAAAAAAAAAGATTTAACTAATGAACCACACCTTAAATTCTTCATTAGCTTGTGGAATTTTCTGCTTCAGACACTACATATAATTTGATAATTTATTTTTTGCAAAATTCCCCAGTAAGTACAGACACAGTTCCTGTTAAGCATGCTTGATCTCACATGATTATCAGAGGAGGAAGAAAGATCAGTGCAGAAGAACAACAGTAACAATGACAAAATCAATTAGCTACTCAATAGAACAATACTTAACTATTTTTTTTAAGAAATACAAAATTTAGTCTTCTACCCCTCCAGTCTGAGAAGATTTAAGCAGACGTAATTTCTTTATGAATTATCTGAACATGAAGAGGATAGTAACTGTTTGAAAAGGTTGTAAACTGTTCCAAGTGTTAAGAAGAAATATGAAAGAAAATAGAGAACAGATGTTCCAGTACAGCTACAGGTATGACAATGTTCACAGAAAAACTGTGTATACAAAACACATGATACAAAAAAAAATATTTTAGAGGAAGGAATCACAGTTTATTTAGAGATCAGCCAGTGGCAACAACTGTATAGATGACACTGGAACAGAAAAATTCTAACACAAAATTAAATCCTTTTCCGTGCAGCTGTGAAATAACAGGTTTGCAGCTCCATCATCTATGAAAATGATGTATGATGCCTGCAGCTTTGAGAAAAAATATTTAATGCAATTACTTTTAAACCTTTAGATGTCTCTTAACTATGTTACGATTTTTCTTTTGGTATGTAACTTTCGATAAATATGTTTTAACCTGGATTGGACATATGCAAAAACCCAACGCCCTGGATATACTTAAGGATCTGGATCTGCCCCCCTTCCATTCTCTTCCAGCTCTGTGTTCCGTGTCACACCCTTAACCCTGACCCCCCATCAACCACTCTGCCACATTGTTCTTTCTTCCTTTTGAAAATCTTAATATTGGCCTGTTAACCTGGAGCCACGCTGAATGGTTGGATTAGTGACTAGAACTGTAAAAGCCTATTTTACTTTACTCTGGATCCCTCTCCTCCAAGTTTAACACCTTTTCAGCTCTCCAGTCAACTCTCCAGTTTAACAGTCTATGTTACTAATACTACCAAGCTTTACATAAACATCAGTACTAAAGCAATGTAAACATTCTTCTGCATCCCTGCATCATGCGTAGCACATATCCTGTACCAACAATAACTGCAACAGGAAATCATTTGCCCTTGTAGCATTGTTTTGTACTTGCACCATTTATTCTAATTTTAAAATTCTTCTTTTAGTTCATTTAGGGCTTCCTGTGCCGCACCTGTGTCATTCTCTGTCTGAACTGTGTGGAAGACTCTATTAAGATTCACTGATAGAGAATCTTAAAATATACCATAATTAAAGCTCACAGACTACACTTACTCTGAGAAAAAAGGAATAGAAGAAACCGATGTAAGTCCTAAGGGACTTCTAAAAGATTAACAGTGAAAAAAAAATCTGTGCTGAAGAAAGGGCAGAGGCAAACAAGAAAGCAGAGTCCACAGAGAAGCAAAAATATCAAAATGAGGACATAATCAGAATGAGGTCATAATCCTACTTTGGGATTCACGGATGCCTTCGCTTGACTGGCTTTGCAAAGAAGTAATGCAGGGATCAAGGACTAAACTGATACTAACGAAAATGATAAGATGAATGTTTTTTATAAGTATACAATAACAAGATGCACTAACACAAAACCGGATTTTTACCGGTTTTGTTAACACACCAACTTTTAACATGTTTTTATCTTAAAATTTCTACTGAGAACTAGAAATTCAAATACCTATCAATAAACAGCTAAGAAAGAACTACACAAAAAAAACCCTAAGAATGCTCATTGTGCCAATATATTGTATGAATCTTAGGACGATGACGGAATCAGATACTCAATTCCCTTCAAAAATCACAAAATGTAGGAAACTTTTCAGAAAACAAGAGGCAAACAAATATGGTATCTGTTTAAAAATTTAAAAGTATACACATGTCAATTACTGGCCATAACATCTGAAAATCTCAAGAAAAAACAGTTTATACAAATCCTGTATTAAGTATCTCCAACTTCTGAATATAAGATGACTATCCAAATCACTGAAAAGTGTGGCCAGATATATAACAAGAGCCTGGAAAATTTAATGAAAATCTCCCCAAGGAATTTCAGGGGTTTTTTGAAGTGTAAAGTTGGCCACTTGATGAAAAATGTTGTAGAGTAAAACTGAGAAAACTGCGTTAGCCGGTGAGCTTCTTACACTAGCAACATCATGGAAGAAACACTACCAAAACTAATCTGATCAAGAATGGATTAAAATTGTTTTTTTAAATGCAAATGGACACAAGAACAACAAAAGTGTAGTATTTAAACAAGGCAGCAAACTAATTTGATGCAGCACCTTGTGTTCCACAGTTCTGGAGTGAAACATTACTGCAATCTGGATGACCTGAAGAAGATGCAGGAAGGGAACCTTACAGGGAAATTATTTAATTTACTATTGCAGCAGATGCTACTGGAAAAGTGAACATGCTTGTATACACATAAGCACTTTTCCAATCCTGAAAGACCATAGAAAAAGCAATTGGAAGAGAGAGAGTACAAAAAGTTGTATTCAGCAGCATGCGCTAAGGACCGATGCTGGGCGTGGTAATACTTAAAATATCATTACTAAACTAGAAATGAAATGTGTTAATGAAATCTACATGTTTATCCAGGAACATGGTAATAATAGTGAAATATAGAAGGTACTTGAGCAACTGGAAATACCAGTATTCATCAACATCTAAGTCCTTTCGCAAATAACAAAAGGAAACACCCCTTCCTCCCCAAAATAATAGAGCAGATAAAATTCACAGGGAACAGGGCTTTGAGGCAATGACCCTCGGGCAGGTGATATACAAGATTGGATCTTTCTGGGCAACACGGAACCCAAACACAACACAACTTTGAGAGGTATGTACACTCGTTTGGGGTTGGGCTTAAAAGCTGCCCTCGCTCCACCAGCGCTACTTCATGGGCATCTTAAGTAAAGCCAATGGGCGTAGACAGATATCCTGAAGTGAACATTGGAAAACAATTGCTGGAAAAGCAACTGCTGCCTCGTTCCTTTTAACGGGTTATTAACTCAAAAACCCAGTGGTTTGGAACGGCCCCAACAGAGGCTTCCTGGGCTGCGACCGGACGACTTCAAGAGCTGCTCCCAGTTACCTCAGGCGCAACCACAGCGGCTTTTACACTTGGGACAATTGCTCTCTCAACCAGTGATAAAACGGGTAGGGAGGAGGTGTGTGGGGAGTTGTTGCGGCAGCCCCTTACCTTGCCACAGCTCCCCCAGCCCTTTGCCTTCGGCAGGCCGCGGGGAGCGGGAGCCCGAGCCCGAGCCCGAGCCCGAGCCCGAGCCCCAGCCCCAGCCCCAGCCCTCCCCGTCCCGTCCCGCCGGCTGAGGCGCTGAGGCGCAGTAACGCCCTCGGGCCCTCGAGCACGGACCGTTGAGGGGCGAGCAACCCTCCCGCCCAGCTCACCGCGCATGCGCAGCCCTAGCCTCACGCCGGCTGTGGCGGCCACGCCCACCTACCGGGCTTTCTCCGGCCAGAGCGGGAGGCGACGGCACGGCACTGTCATTGGCTCGATCCCTCCAATCGCCTTCGAGCGCTTCTTCCCCCGCCCC
>NW_010972920.1:6073891-6074439 GCF_000737465.1 Haliaeetus leucocephalus
CTGTCTTCCCACAGCGCCCCCTCCCTCTTCCTGGCGTCGGGCACGTTCGGGAAGATCCGGGTTGTCGTCGGGAAGACGCGCGTACTCCCCCGCCGCCGCCTCGTCTCCGCTCTCCGGTCGCCTCATTGCGCAGGCGCGGCGCCGGGCGGGAGAGGGCGGGAGGAAGGAGGGAAAGGGAGGAAGGAGGAGCGCGCGCGCGAGAGGCCGCCCCCGCCTCCCACCCCGGGCTGGCAGGCGCGCGAGACTCGGGAGGAGGAGGAGGGAGGAGGGAGGAAAAGTTGTTGCGAGGGCGGGGCCGCGTCGGGAGTCGCCGCCGGGAGGGGGAGAGAGAGGAGCTGCCCGCGGGAGCCGCTGGGGACGGGAGGTGAGTCCGGGGGTGCCGGCGGGCGTCGGGCAGGGTCGTGTCCCCGGCGGGGCGGGAGGAGAGGAGGCGGCCCCAAGCCCCGGCGGGGGCCAGGCGGCCGTGGTCCCGAGCTAGGGAAGGGGGAAGCGGGGTCCGCCTTTTCTCCCCCGCGGGACGGGGCGAGGTGCGCCGGGCGGGACGAGAT
>NW_010972920.1:6074844-6199403 GCF_000737465.1 Haliaeetus leucocephalus
GAGAGCTGCCGGCGGTGCCCCTGTGAGTTGTGTAAGCGGAGAGGGGTGGGCTGCCGGGCACGGGTTTCGTGGCGAGACGCTGCGAGCTCGCGTGTTGGTTCTGCGAGAGGCAGAATGTGAAGTTAATGTTTAACGTGGTAGTCACATGCCCCTCAGCGAGTTTTTCTGGAGTGTTTTCAAAGAGTGTTTAGAACAGGAAATGCCAGTACAGGTAGTATGGAGCTGTTTGAAATTTAATCGGTTTACAGTATTCGGAGGCTGTGTTATTTGCTGTATTCATACAAGCAGAGTTTCAGAGGCACGTAGGTAGATGCATGCAAATGGGCTGCTTAGCATCTGATCTAAGTTTTAAATTTATCCCTTACTTTGATTTTCAATGCAAATATTTTAAAAACAGCTTTTCAGAGGAAATACGTCTTGTTCTCTTGACATGTGTTTTTCCCTTCCCAAAATAAGCGTGAGTTTTACATATTTCTACTTAATGCTTTATTTTGCACAGGCATGACAAAATCCACTCTTGCTTAACTTTGAAGCTACTAGGATTATTTTAAGAGCAAAAAATTGCATGAATAGTTTTGTGCCTGATTGATGATGCAGTATCCCCTTTCCTTCTCAAGGCAATGAAAATTGCCTTGACTGACCTTATTATTAACTGTTCTGTTCTTGCAGAATGAAAGGGTGATTTTAGCTATCAAATTAGTGAGAGCTCATGTTATAATCTGAATATAAATTACCTTCATCAAATGGCAGGTAATCGTTTTTTTCCCCTAACAAATTGTTGCAAAGTAAGATGTGTTTACTGGTTGGTTGGGTTTTTTTAATATCAAATTACTTGTGTAAAAGGTTATTATCCTGGACCAGTGGGATGTTGACAATAAAAACACCTAAAATATGCACTTGACTTTCATATCAAAACTTGATAGTGCAGCATCTTTTTCAGTCGTACAGTGTGCACGATGTACTACTGACAGAATTGTTTGGGTATGAGACCCCTAGGACTTCAGGGTCAGGGTATTAGCACTACCATGTGTTTCAGCTACATTGCTTTCCAAGATCTTGGTAGCAGCACTTTGTCATTTTTCCTTGGTTAATGCCTCTTGATGGAATAAAACTGTTTAGTCACTTGAGGGACATAGTGATGGGAATGAAACCCATTCAAAGAGTTCCTCAAAAACATGCTCGTGGTTTAAGCGGAAACAAGTTGGAGTTTGTTGGGGCCGGGTGAAATGGTGATGGGTTGAGGCTGTAACAGGGAGATGGACTGAATCAGAATTTTAGACGTGTGGACTGAGTGAAGTGTTTGTAGATAGGTTTGTACAGATTTGTTTGTGAAGAAATACATGAAGTGTAAAGATTCAGGACATTCTTTTTTCTGTCAGGCCTATAAAATATGGGTGGGATTAACGGTGATGCTCATATTACTATTCTTTGCAACTCAGTTATGTAGTTTTTCCTGGTGACTTAAGGAATCAGAAGGCTTTTTGGGAAGGAACAGAACTCGGTATTTTGCACTTCTGTTAACGATCAAACATCTACACAGAAAACTGAAAGGCAGGGTTACGGTTTGGACAGGCAGTTAATCTGGGATAAAAAGGCAAGTGTGAGAATTATTGTTGTAACGATAGTTCTTTTGAGGCTCAAGAAAGAGTACATGGTAAACTTTGAACAAAGCACTTTGTAAAGGAGGAGGAAGATGGAGAAACAAAAATTTCTCTGTAGTTACTGTGTGATGACTCACTGTAAACGCTGGCCCATGTCATAGGTTCGGAATTTGTATTCTTTAAGATCTTTACTCAGAGTTCCCATTGTAACTATTTCTAAAGTTGGTTTCTAGTTGTAACAGCCCAGAGATGCTGAGCTGTGAACCTGTTGTTTTGGTTTTGATGTGAACAGGAAAGTTTTTATTGGAACAGCTTAAAAAAAAAATTGTATACTCATACAAAAGCCATCTGGGACAGCATCTACGCTTCTGGTTCTCCTATCTTGAAAGGATACAGAGAAGTATGACATGCAGGAGCAGTGGTTTGGCATATGAGGCACAGCTAAGTGGATAAGGGCTGGAGAAGAGACAATAGAAGTCTTTAAAATAGAAAAAGGCTGGCTTTAAAATCATCAGAGATTGGTTGGAAGAATTTCCAGAAGAGGTAACTGTCAAACATCCCTTTTGTCTCTTGAGGACTTCTTGAGTCAGTGACTGAAGGCAGAAGGAATGTGTCAGACCAGTACCACTGGCTGGTACACGTGTAGATGGCCCACAAAATCAAGGCTAATGGTCACTGCTGGGAATGTGATAGTTTTGGGGGATTTTTTTGGTCTTACAGTGTTGTTGTTGTTTCATGTTATGTGTGTTGCAAGTAAGTGCTATTAATGAAGTATTTTGTTTCTCTGTCTGATGGTTCATATAGTGAGAATTTGCATTCTTGTAAACATATTTCTTTGATAGCTTTTGAAGTGAATAGTATAATTTTCAAAGACAGAGTGGTGACTACAAAAAGCATTAGATGTATCTTACACCAAATGAGATCTGTTGACATATACAGTTCAACACAATAGTAAATGTGGAAGGGGACAGGATTTGTGCAGGGACCAAAAAAATTGAGCCAGCCCCACTGAAGTGGATGTAAGAGTTTATTGATTTCAAATTTCAGTCTTTTTCTACATTTTTAAAGCAACTTCACTGTTTTGTTTCAGGTTTGGGTTTTTTATTTTTCAATTGTGGGGAAAAAACATTGCAACCTCCAGTATTGTCACAGTAGAAATCGGATTTTTGTTCTGTTGACAAAAATGGGCAATTTTAAATGACAAGCTTTTGAGCTGTGGAAAACACTCAAATTTTTGCAATTGCAAGTTGTTCAATTTTTGATGGATTTTATTCTGTTGAGGAGGAGAAAGTAACCACAGTCCTAATAATGTTGGCTCACTGCAGAAAACTCTAGTGGTTTCCCGTCATAAGTTTATTCCCTTGCAATACATTTAGTCGCTCTTCCAGATTTTTGTTGTCTTGTATCTAAATTCCTAAATTATAACTTGTTGCAGTTTAGAAATTGATTGACCAGAGTTGTCAGACCGTTGGGTGGGTTGCCAGGCTCAGCCACATGGGTGTGAACTGCCTGCAGAAGCAAAAAGCTGTGTTGCTTAAAAGTAACCTTAGCATTGGGAATGAGAAAGATTTGCCATTAGTCATTTACGCAACACACTGAGTAGTTGCAAAATGAAGCTGAGAAGATGTAAATAGTGGCTCTTCAGCCAAATTTCAGAGACACATAGTCTACAACTTTTGAACCCATTGGCAGGTTTCCACCCAATTTGACAGAAGGGATAGAAGTCTTAAAGATGATTATGTACTTACAGAGTGCATGAAAACAGGCAGCTGGCTGGAAGAGAGAGACCTTGTAAGAAGATGTAAGGAGCAGAGTTGGCATATACCCCAACTAGGGAAAAAACTGTGTGGTAACTCAGCTGTGAGGCATAAAACTATCAGGAGCCAGGCATTGATAGCTTCAGTATTCACAGGACCAACTGTTTACCTCATCAGTTTTATCTAATTGGTTATCAAAGATGCCTAAACCCAAATGTGCTTGTAGAAAGTGATTTGCTTAGGTAAAATAGTAACTGCACTGATTTCTAAGCTAATTTAGTGATGTTACTTCTTACATTGAAAAGACTGCACCAGCTGCAGTTACTTATGCGCTAGGGTATACCAACAAAACAGGTGATAACACACGTTTTTGCTGACTAGTGTATTTGTTGTTCTGAAAGTTATAAAGGCAAGTGCCGGAAATTTGTGACAGGCATTTATTTTGTCCTGTAAGGCTGCACAACTAAGGGTAGCCAGGTGCTTGATGAGGTCATTGATGACTGAAGAACAGTGACTGAAATTAGGCAAGGTAGATTGACTGAGGCTGATAAATAGTTGGTTTGAGAGTTCATAACCCTTGTATAATGTATTTGGTTGAAAACAGTCATCCAAAATTGCCCTTCAGTCTGAAGGGTAAGAATATTTCTTTAACTCTCAGCTGCTAAAAATCTTAATGTAGTATGTCAAGAACACTATGTGAAATAACTGTTTTGCTGAAAGATTGCACCTGTTGAAAACTCTGTATGATTTAATGACTTACGATCTATCCTCAGTCACCCATACCTTTGTCAAGCTAAGAACTTATAAAGAACTGGTAAACCCCAGTGGCTAATAAATGGTACAGTACTCTTAGCAACACTGGCTTACCACAGACATGTAAGAACAGTCTTCAATTCCTAATTATAGTCCTATACAGTATTGAATTTAAGTTAAGGGAGTCAGTGGTCTGAGTCCCAGTCATCTAAAAGCTTAACCAAATGTTACAGGAGGAGGAAGGAACCAAGGCTGATCAGCAGCATCACTTCTCTGGTTTATGGAACAATGTACAATGAGGGTAGGCTTGTCAGCAGAGGAATAATACTTTGGGGGGATGGTCCAAATACAGAAAAACTTGCTGTGACTAAAGAGCATACATCCTTGCAGTGTCTTCCACAATAGCTTTCGTTGATCTTGGCTTTTTTTCTCCTCCTTTTTTTTTTTTAAACAAAACTAAACTTTAAGGTATTTGTACAATGTAAATTTCAAAACAAGATGCTACTACAGACTTCCTCTCCTTAGGGAGAGGCTGTCATGACAAATGGATGACAGAAGTTAATCCCATTGTTTATGGCACCATTGGAAGGCTTGTCTACAGTGCCCCTTTCACTAGTGAGTAAGAAGCTACGCACCATAGTATTTGATACAGGGTATTAGTGGAGTAAGAAAGGGTAGTGGAACTTCCTACTCCAGGCTAGGACTTAGGAGTCATGTTGGCCAGAGAACTGTGTGTCAAGATAGTATTATTTCACAGCTACTGTCTGTTCTGTGGGTTGACTGACCATTTTGGGAGAGGAGTAGTAGATAAAACAAAGGGACTAGAGTGCCCATTTGGTATGAAGTTCTAGTTGAGTAGTAGAAGTACAGAGAGATCTTTTAAAAGGAATACCTTTGTGATATGCCCTTCTTGTTTTTTCTTAAATACCTGACATGTTTGAACTGCTATTGGGGGGGGTGTTTAGTGTGACATACGCAGTTTAAAGAATGCATTTATAGAAAGAGTAATGTGACAAGGTTGCATGAAATAATTTTTAAGTAGTTGCTTCTGATCTGTCTACTGTTGTATTTAAATTTTCAGGAAAAGGTGTACTAATGTTGCAGGTAGTTCATAGAGGCCATATGAATATAATATCACAGTGCTTTGGAAAATGAATATCTGGCCCACATATGAAAACTGTGCAATGAATATATTCTGCAGTTCATTAGAATAAGATTGTATTTGCTTACCTGGTGTGATAGTTGAAATTGTTTGTATTCAGAACTTTGTGGATGTGAAATTAAACAGCAAGCATCTTAATGTAATGTGGCAGTAACATAGAGCTAATCCTGAACCATTTTTTATTAAATTCTTGCAGTGCATCATTATAACTCTCCTGAACCCCAGCCCAACAGCTAAATGCTTAGTGCATGTTTGTTCTAGGGCATCCTGAAATGCAAGACAAAATGACTTTCTAGAAGTTCTTGGTGAATGAATGCTCTTTGTCTTAGATTGTTCTAGAAGACCTCTTGTTTCCAAAACAGCATGTGTATTTCTTAGCATTTAAAATACAGACTAGGTAAACGCAGATGGTGTTCCTCCCCTCACCCTGTCCATATCCATCCATAAGTCTGTTGTTCAGAAACGGGGAAATTGTGCTTGAAAGTGTGATAAGAAAGAAACATACCACTTGATATAATCTCTTCTACCCTTGTGACTTAATGTGAGTCCAAAGGCTGAACTACAGACGTAAAATTTTTGTGGATGTTTTATAATTTTTGTCTGTTGGTCTTAGGGGTCAGTTTCACACATGTATTTGCAGTAGCTATCTTCCTTTTGCATTTGAAGAAAAAAAGAACACAAATGTTTCCCAAATTTAGCATGACTTTGGGTCTATTGTTACACTTTTTTTCAGATGAGAAAATAACTTGATTATGAAGCAAGGATTCAACTTTTCTCTTTTTTTGGCTGGAAAGGAATCCTGCCATTCTTGTCTATCCTTAGATTTCTTTAAACAAACTGTAGTCCAACCTCACAGTTGAATATGTGAGATCTGTTTCCAAATGAAATTTAGATACTAGAAACATGTCTCTCTTTTTCACCAGTAACTTCTGTATTTTATCATTGGCATACAGTCTACCTTACTTTCCATCTATTTCCTTCCCTAATTTTGGCTGCTATATGCTGAGTATGAGCAGTTTTGGAGATGAGAGGTGTAGTGTATTCAGTAGGGAATTTATTTTAGGTGGGAGGCCCTGACAGCAAGCCTGGTGTTTCTGGGTCAGAACTGTATTGATCCTGTTGCTCCCGTTTACTCAAAGGTAGGAACACAATGAGGGACATCTCAAGCATGCGTTGGAGTGCAAATACACTTCGCACCTTTATGACTACCACAGGCCATCTGTACTGTTGCCAATCCAGTCTCTTTACTGGTTTTTTTTCCCCTTCAGTATATCTAGTTTGATATTGCTGATTACCATAAATTGTTCATCTTAACTTCAGTTTTGTCTTCTAGGACAGCAGTAGGAGGGTGGAGAAAACTATATGTAAGTCTCCATATGGGAAATTATATAAAGTAGAATTAAGAAGTCTGTATTGCCAGGAAAATGCGGGCTCAAGAAGCTTCTCTGGTATGTCAAGGAGCAAGCTGTTTTTGTGACAGAAATGTATTGGGTCAGTTTTTCAGTACAGATATAGAAATATTAAATCAGAAATCAGTAGAAGCTATTTGATGGTTGAAAGAATTGAATGTAAGATTCTTCTGGGGTTTTTAATTTATGTTTTAAGATCATAGTCATAACAATTATTTTTAGGAATTAATAGTTATGGTTTCCTGTGATAGCAGAAGACTTTGGGCCAAATGACACTTCCTATTACTAAGTGCTTTTGATGTGTCATACTGGCTTCTTGAATATATATGTATATGTATTTTTTGTATATGTGTGCATATATAGGTATCTGATTATAAACAGCTATACACCTTGGATTTTTTCCTTGACTCCTCTTGATTCATCTTTACTGCAGTGATTCATTATTTTCTATTTATGTACTATACTGAAACTTTCTAATGAAAACGCTTGTTAAATATTTCCTTTCCTTTAATTGCTCTGTATAGATCATGTTATCACTTCTGCAGACCCAACGTAAGAGAATCTTTAGTCTTTTTATGTGTTTATCTTTGTTTTACCTTCACTTCTGTCCCTGTTTTCTTAAAGTTTGGCCCTTTGTAGAAGAATAGCTTTATACTGTGGACCACTGACTTTTATGTAGAAAAAAATTTGAAGTTGATACTCCTTTTAATTAAAGGTTCTAATAAGATCTTAAACTGATATGCATTTCCAGGTACTCCCCTCCCCCCCCCCCCTTCTGGATTTATTGAGGTGAACATAAAGAAAACAAGATTGTCACGTGATATTCTGTCAAGGTCAGTTTCCAGTTAGATTTCAGACTCCTTGCTCAGTGCTGTCACAAATCACACTTAAAATTTCCAGTATTATTAAATCAAATTACTTATGGGTGAGATACAGTAACATCAGTAAACAAACAAACAAAATCTGCATGGGGCGAAAGGCACTTTTGATTAGGTTCCAGTTATTGATTTTTTTTTTCTTTTTTGATAATACAAGCAAGTACCAATGTTTGTTTTAAATGAAGGGGAATGGATTTAGGGGTGCAAGACTTCCAGCAGGTATTTTTGAAAGTCATGTGATTTGTTTCTGTGGTGTCCCAGCTGTACAATATTTGAGAGCTGTAGAACTGTTTGACGTGAATGGGGTGTTGGTTGTTCTGAGCTGGGGAAGGTTATCTTCCAATTTATAGAGCGTTCCAATTACAAAATCTATTTTTGTTTTTTAATGCAGCTCACTAATCTGAAAAGGCTTGCACAGTGGAAAAAATTGTAGTGAGAAGGCTGCAAGTTTTGAAGTATACTGCTAAGTTTTAGTATCTCACATGCTTGTAAAATCTAAGGTGAATATCTTGGTTGTAATGTGAGGCCCAAATTTCTTTTTTTTTTTTTTTTTTTTTTTTTTCCCAAGTATGCAGCCTTAATCGCTTTGGTTTAAGTTTATTCTGTTCTGTGCTGTTACTGCAAATGTTTACGTGGATGATGTAGTAATGCCAAACTGATTGAATAATCCATTGTTGTGAGATGATCACGGTATGGGCTTTACATGTGCCTGTGGTGATGTTCTGGATGATGAGTCATTTAACCTTAAATATGTACCTTCAACAACGAGAGAACCAACTCATTGTTGGAATTTGAAAATTTTGGAATCAGTTATTGGGACAGCTACCAGAATGTTCTTGCTCTGCTATTAGCTATGTTTTTCTGGATGCTTTAAAAATGCAGCTAGGTTAATGATGTATTTATGTAATGTTTACTAGGTAGTACAAAATTTTGAAAGCTGAGTACTAGCTGAGAATCCATCTATAACATCTTAGTAATCTTAAGACATAGAAATATGTATCAGTTCATGTGATTTGCTGGGATATTGAAATCAAAACCACCTTGAGCTTCCAAGTGTTGAATAAAAATACTTCTTGGTAATCTTTTTGTTAGACTTGGAGATTCAAAGCTAGAATAACTCTTGTTATATGAGGGTTTTTATAAGCTGTTGCATATTGTTACCAGAATCTTTACAGTAATTTTATCGTGGTCTTTAGAGGTGTATAATAAGTTTGAAGATAACTGATTATGACAGATAAAATAATTTAATTTTTCTGCCTTAAAACAACTTTTAGGTGGCAATTGTTTCTCCTCCTCTTCCCTGGTTATTGCATCTGCCTTTAGATTAAGAGGTTGTTTTGGCTATGATCTCTTTTCTGATTTAGAAGGTCCTTACCATTTTGGAAAATTCTTTTTTTATATTTTCTGTTTTTTCCCTATTTCAGATTCACTGGAAAGAGAATGAAATAAACATGGAGTCTTCTAAACTGAAATGTATTTCATGGGTCACAGTTAAAAGTGAAAAGAAGATGGAACGAAATGAGAGAACAGGAGTATAACGCCTGTCAAGAACTTTCCATTTTTGTGATACATATAAACTTGCATTATAATACAACTAATGATTTATAGTAATACTTTACTGATATCCCTGGAAGGAGAAATCAGTTACTGTGCAACTTGCTTAATACGAACTTTTATTCTAATAACTTTTAACATGTTTTAACCTTAACTGGACACTTTTTTTTAAGTCTGAGAGTTAAAAACTTTGTATAGCTGTATTTTAACGGAAAGACTGATCCTCATAGATGGCTGACAGCTGCTTATGGAAAATGGTCTTAAACCCATGAATGGTTACTATTGCACAGAGTTGAATGGAATGCCGTGACTTTAGAGCAATTCTCTTAGGACCTTTTTCTTTGCCTTGCACCCATCATATCCTTAAATATTTAACCGTAAATATTGCAATTATAAAGTCTAAAAAATAATGGCATGGGTGAAATTCTTAAGAAAACCTGGGGGTAACCTTGGAAAAGTTTATCAGCCTGGAAGTATACTGTCCCTGGCTCCTACAAAAGGCTTGTTAAATGAACCAGGACAAAACAGCTGCTTTCTTAATAGTGCTGTTCAGGTAAGAAAAAACTTGATTTATTAAACAGTTCTGGTTTTATAGCAGCTTAGACGGTCATAGTAGAGAAAATGTTCTCTTGGCAATGCTGTTTTTACTATTTGTATTGCAGTATGTGTATTCTACAGAAAAATACAGTGTGTTTTTCAACGGTGTTCAATTCAATTCAGTTCTCAGTTAAACTTCTTAATGATTCCAAGTAAGACAGAATAGCATGTCTTTTTGGAATGGACTTTCTGGAAAAAAAACCCCCAAAACAAAAACTAAACAAACAAAAAAGAAAATGTGGCAATTGTAGGAAAAAAAGACGACTGTGTGGAAGTACTTTTATTTAGCATTGCATTTTACAGAATTGAGAGTATTAAATATTTGATTTTGCAAAAAATGACAGCATGTTATTTTGTTTGCATGCATTAAGAATATCAGAAAAACTTTTCCTTTTGTATTTGGAAACTTACAACTCAGAACTTTAGAACTTGCTGCTTAAATTTTAAAACTAATGTTTCTGTCAAACATAGCAGTTTTGTTACTTGGCAAAATTTACAAGACACTTTTTGATGTGGGGCAACCAGTACTGCTACTTGTATTGAATAGGACACTATTTTTATTAAAATACCATTTTCTCAGAACTAGCACGTGAGTCTGTGGTACCGGGGCATATCAGAATATGCACATCTATTTGAAAGTTTTGATTCTAATCTTAGGAAAGATTTGTGGAATTAGAGTAGGAGATACACTTGATATCAAAGAAATATGACTTCCGTTTCTTTTTACTGTTTATATGCATACCTATCACTGACGACTTGCATGTTTACATACTGTTCTGTTTTTACACGAGCTGTAGTTGAAAATATGTTGTCTCTTTAGTTCTGTCAAGTATAGTTTAATAGTACAGTAACATTAGCATGATAAAAAGTTGAGCTTTTACAAGCCTACTTATGACAGGGAATATGGGGATCTACTTAATTCTGTGACAGAGCAGTGCTAGCCTTTCCACATTGTCTGCAGGTCAAAATACCAGGCCCAGTTTAGTTTATACTATAGTCTTTTTAAATCTAGAAATTAACAACAACAACAAATTTCTAGGCCGTGCAAATAGAGCGGAAGAATATATATATTTTTTGTAATGCTTTAGATTTTGGACCTGATCATTTTCAAATTGTACAGAATTATTTTCCAAACTGGCAGAGGGCTTAATAGATAATGTAGACTTCCTAAAAAACTGTAACTCTTAAAAATGGTATGGATTTAAACATAGGAGATATGAGAGATATATGTATGTGTGTGTGTATGGTATCTAGAGATGTTTGAAATAAAAATGTACAATAGATTTAGTAGAATGAGTTTGCTGGTTTACATTCAATGGGAACAGCATGACCTATATTCTCCTGCAGTTTTGCTATTTTCCCTTAGGGTGCCCTAAAATTAAACCCTAAGTCATTTTTAGTTATGGTTTCAGACAATCCTACTACTTCACAACCTACTGCTGTTTATCATACAGTAGCTGGTGATTGGTGACTGCCCCTTTACAAGCAGGAATGTGTTCCTTTCTTTTTTGCTCTTTTAACCTCTGTTCCCCCTTCAGAACTGAAGTTTGGACATTTGTTTTTCAAATGCATCCTAATTCATTTTAGCTTTTATATTTATAGATAGGATTTTTTTTTCTGGATTTGCAGCTGTGTTACTGTGCCTCCTGACAACTCATTTGGGGGGGGTTTATTTATTTTTTTTTTAATGGACAACTTTCTGAACTACTGCACTGATTGTGTACCTAAGACATTAGATGATGAAAGCAGTGTAGTGTAACCAAGCTGACATGACATTTATATAGAGTAGTAACACAAATAAAAGGTAGAAACATACCTGATTAAGCACCAGGATTATTTTGATCTGTGGAAAACCAAATGTATTTCAGCAATCATTTTAGTAAGAGACCATAAGAATGTAGTATAGACGTAACCCGAAATGATGCTTGCATTTTACCTAGCAATTCAGTTTCTATGTTTCTATCTTTTTTATTTGAAAGAAAGCATGGAGAGGGGGAGGGGAAAGGAGAAATGAAGTAAATGCCATAGCTGCCTTCCTCTTACATAAAGCCATAAGACTATTACAATCTCTGTACACAGTTTAGCTTGCTGCTTGTTTCCTTAAGAGGACTTCAGCTCTTTTTCTACACAGACTACATTGTTTGCCATTGTTTCAAAAAGTTTAAAAAGGAGATCTAAATTTTGAGCGGTGAATGCGAATGTTCTACTTCCACCTCCACAATTTACCAAAATAATGGAAAATGACCATAATTCTTCTAGCAATGTTGGTGCTCAAGTTGTACATGTTATGTGAAGTTAAAAAAAATGAAATTCTACTATATGTTGCTGTGTTAAATGTAGAACCTTCAGAACTCATTGCTTGTTTTCTGTGAAACTTTATTCTTATAGGTATTATGGCAACTTGACATATTTCGACGAAGTTTAAGAGGTTTAACTGGACATGTGTGTCAGGGAGATGCGTGCATATTTTGTGCTTTAAAGGTAAGTAATTTTTGGAAGAATCATCTTTCAAAATGAGGGAATGATAATTTAACTGATTTTTACTAAATTTATATCCCTATCATACATATGTCTGCGTGACTCTAAGTCATTCTTGTGTAAAGAAACAATTTGGATGTAAGAACATTTGTAACAGATGTTTGTAACAGAAATATTTTCTTGTGTTTAAAGAGGAAATTCTACAGTACACAAATTTTACAGTCTGCTTAAGCATAAAACTTTTGTCTATTTAAAGACAGTATAACTTATTTGAAAATCTCTAGCTAGTCTCTCAGATTTTGTTTCTTTAATTTGCATGCATATGCTTTTGTTCTTTCCTGTAGCAGTAGAATACAGTTCTTACTATATTACTCTCTGATAAGATACTGTCTTAAGATTCTTTTTTACTCAGTAGTTGATGGTAACGGTGCAGAACCTTATTGTTCAGTTTGTAAGTAATGAAGGGCAGGTAGTGGTACTGGAAAACTAATGAAAGCTGGTAACTTTTTAGTGTTTGAAAGTAAGTCAGATCAGCATATCTTAACTAGTGCATAAAACTTGCACTTCAAACAGTTTTGTAACTCATCTGAAGTCTGTAAATAAATGTCGAATTCTGTTAGGTTCTTATTGCTTTTACTGGACTGGTATTTGGCTGCCTGCAGTTACTAGGGAAGTAGCTGTAAGCATGATAACTGTTTAATCGGGATAAAAATCCCAGTGAAAAAATGCATAGGGTTTGGTTTTGTGGGGTTTTTTTTTAGTAGGATGCACTTTCTACTCTTACTGCAATTTGACAGCCAAGACACTTCTGGGATTCTGATACAGGACTGTAGAATGTATAGTCAAATACAGTAGTAGATATAGTGATATATGGAACTGGGAAGCACTTATCTGGGGGAGCTGAAAGGAACAACACTATTTGAAAATGTAGTTCATTGAGGAAGTGTTTTTTGACAATGCTGAATTGGAGGCACAGATAAGCCAAGTATTTTAGAGTTTATTCTCAGGGAGTTTCACAGACCAAACCTTGTTACTGAATGAACATTTTAGGCAAGAACTGTTTGCAGTGACATTTATTTAATCTTTTAGGAGGTGTATAATCTGTGTACCGTGTAGTTTTTTCCAGCTGTTTTTAGTGTTTATCATGATTGCAGTATGGTACAGCTGGTTTCAAATGTGTCTCTGTCTTCTTCCAAACATATTTTTTTCTAAATGATGCCATTTTATTTCTTTGGTTAAAATGGTTAATTTTAAAAAGCCAACAGATTGAAGTTGGTTGAGACTACACATATTCAGACTAACTTCCTGAGGCTTTTATTCCAACCTTTTTACAAGCTCTTGACTCTACAGAACTTGTTGGGGCTTTTTGTTTTGCCAGTGTTTTGAGGCACATCATGTTCTTCTGTGTGCTGGACACTTGATCTTGTTAGTACATAAAGTCCAGGCCGTAACTCAGGCATACCTGTGTTTTCAGGTAAAATCTTGTGTCTGTCTTGGGATGATAGCTTTAGTTTCCTAGAGTTCCGTGTGTATAGGGATTCATGTTCATATCAGATGTCGTAACACAGAGTAAACTTTATGGCCTTTTCCTTTTGATTTGACCTATATTACATGAGAAGTTCAGTCATATACAGTCTTGTTCAATGCTGCACTGGAACCACCTTTAAGAAATGAAGAGAGGTTGAAGGGTGACAATTGCTGGAATGTATGTGTTACACTACATACTCTTAATAACTAATCATATTGCTGAAATCATAGTAAAAATAATGTAGCAGCTTCAGTGTGCTCAGAAACATGAAGCAGGTAGGGCTCATGGTGTTGCAATTGAACCTGTAACTAATGAATTGTTCCATTCTAGTGGTGCACTTGGGGAGACCAGGTGCTTCTTTTTTTCAAGCTAAACATACCACTTGCTGCACCTTAATACCCTCTCTTTTCCTGTAGTTTTTGGGGCTCCAGTACAAAGTAAGATAGGTTTTGCATCACTTTAAGTCACCTTCCAGAGCAATACACTAGCTTCAGCTGCTTCATAAGGCTGCTGTAATTTAGGACTTGAAATTTTCTTTATTCTTTCAAGTATCTGTTCTTGAGGGATTGATTAACCCCATGATGCATCTTGTGTGATTTATCTGAGTGGCTTACTGTACCTGAGTATTTTGCACTGCCTGGACTGTCATGTCTTCCTGTTTTGATGTTCCCAAGAATACTGATAAGAAGTGGTATTGCTGCCTGTTCTAAAATTGGTTAGAATGGGATTAGTTACTGTTTTAACAGTATAGTTGTGGCCTTTGTAACTCCATGGCCAGTAGCCTAGGTACTGAACTTAAAACATTGTGCTAGTTAACTCATTTGGAAGTATCTGTCCTCAGTCATTATGTACGTTACTAGTTTTGCTTTCTTGGCTTTTTAGAGATACTATGTGAGTGATTCTGTTTGTTCCATGTTCAGAATCTGGACCATTTTGATTTTTCATGCAGTGTATATGCTGGAGGAGGATGCATTTCAGTAACTTGTTTGTGACTTGGGTTGTTTTTTGGAGGCAGGGGTTTTTTTTTGGTGGTCTTGGGTTATTTTAACCCCTCTTGTTTACCAATAAAGAAGGCTCTTTTATCTATATCAGCCTCTCCTATAAACTAAAAGCATAGCCAATAAATTCTGTTTTGCTTCAGTTCAATCCATCAACTTTTTCTTTTGGTGGTGTTCTGAGAGTTAAATATGCTCTTTCCTCTTCTGGATAACACTGGGTGGGACTTTGACTATGCAGGCCACTAAAATGAACATACATATCTGCATAACTGCTTGTCTGTACTTTTTTTTTTTAGCTGGACATGGAATGCTCTGTTTCATGCCAAAAATGACCTAGCAGCCAAAATGAGAAGTGATAAATGTTTTCAAAGCAGAGTTAACTTGTATTACCAGATCTGTTAAAAACTTAATTTTGAATGTTTACATTGAGATATTGACTGTAATTTTTATCAGTAGTCCATGCTTTTTGTTATGAAAGGGAAGTTTAAATATTTGACAGACACTGACCCTGGAATGCATCATGGTTAAAACCCTGCTTTCTGTTAGCACTGAAACTTTGCTTATCTGTTGTATCTTTGCCTACTGTCCAGGTGTTTTTTAACTGTAGGAGGCCTGTGTGAAGAATGCATATCCTTATTTATATTTTACACAGCTTTTCCTGATTTGCTTTGACTTTATTATCTTCATTTTTCTCTAAAGTTTGACTTAGAATTCTTGACAGTGGAATATACCCTTTAATATCTGCAAATGTTTTCTCATTCCATTAATAGATTTTAATTTTCGGTTCTTTCAAAATCAACCTCCCTTACTTGCTAAATGATGAGGTCACCTGCATATGTATCTCTGCCAAAAAGAAAAGTAGTAGCCAACAATCTCTTCTGGAAAATGAAGAAAAAATCAAGTGCAATTTATTCTCATGTTCTGCAACTGCAGATACTGACCTGTTTTCTTGTATTGTGTGCACTGGTTTAGCAGAGAGTTGATTTAATGGCAAGGATTATCAGCATTTTATCTAATTTATGGGAGTTTTTTTGCATATCCATAATTTTAATAGAGACACTCTCGTGTCTCAAGTAGTAATATAAATGTTACATTATTTAATGAACGATGGGTGTTTAACCTGAGTAGTATTACATTATGCCTTAAGAAATACACACCATCTGTAAAGATGAGATACATATGCATGAACCGCTATTCCAGTGGCCAAATTAAAAAAGCTGCATAATTACAGACCAGGGCTTGTGATGCTTCTGGGAGCTGAAGTCAATCACTTGCATTTTTATATACTTCTATGTTGTTTTTCTACTGGATCACAGTTCAGTTTGGTAGCTTAACTTCTTACAATGGAATGAGTACCAGAACACGGAACCTACATAACTATAAGACAAAACAGTAATTTCTGAAGTTGCATAGATTTATAAACATTCTGTATATTTGCTGTTTAGGCATGGTGCATAAGAGCTGATGTTATTTGTGTAGAACCACATTGTCTAGTCAAGTGGCTAATGAAGCTAAGTAATCATATTTCTTCCTAGGCAATATTTTCACAATTTCAACACAGTCGAGAAAAAGCACTCCCATCAGATAATATGAGACATGCCCTGGCAGAAAGTTTTAAGGATGAACAGCGTTTCCAGCTTGGATTCATGGATGATGCAGCAGAATGCTTTGTAAGTGTTCTTTGTGATAGTTGAGTAGAATTACATTAGTTTTGTGCATGCCAAGCTGGCCTGTTGTTTTGATAGCTCCAGGCTCACAGGAGCTATCATAATACTACTGACCTTCTTTATGCCAGTTTAGGGGAATGGACACATGGAGTAAGTGTCTGGTAATGTGGCAGGGAGTAATCTTGCATTTGCTCTGGACTTTTTCCCTAACTGTGTAGCTCAGGCAGGGGAGATATGTGAAACATCGTTACTAGAGGAGGTCAGCGAGCATGATGAACTCTAAATCACTCCTAAAAGTTTTTGGATGGAGAGAAGGGTTATTGTCTCGGGAGAAGAGGCACCTATGGATTGGAATATGTAGTCTGTTCCTCCAAGTATTCTCTCATCAGCTATTGAAATATGTTCCGTTACAACTAGCCAGCTCATTACTGAAGACTTCTGCAGAAGAGATTTCCATTTTTCTTATCCAAGAGTGAACGAATACATGAAGATCTTGACTCTTGCTGCAATTACTTTCTGCCTTTATGAAGAGTCTCATTGAAAAACGTGAGCCATTACTGTGGCCATAAAAGATGATTCAGATCGCATAGAACACTGGCAAAGAAGCCTTTCTAAGAAGTCCTGTATTAGACAATGAAAATGGTTCACCATAAAAAAATAAAAATAAAAAATCAATGTTAACCTTCAGGCACAGATTGGAGGGACAGAAAATATGGTTGCTGCTTTGATTACTTTCAGCTTTGGACATCCTTTGGAAGTATGCACAAATGAATACCTACCTGCCAGGTGCATTTTCACATACCTAGGAAAAGCCAGTGGAGAAGTATTGAAAGTGGCTGTTTGAGATCTTGCAGTCAGGTTAATGGATTGCAGTCATTAAAGAGAATCTCTCATTACTACTCCGTATAATCAGAATGCATTTGGACCTGTGAAGTAATCAGCTGTCTGAATGATCTACCTGAATAGATTCACTTCTTCCCATTACCTCTGATGTTTTTGTCAAAAGAAGTAAAAATGGCCAGGCTGATTCAGGGGCCAAACTGATGACAATCATAGAACTTTTTTGTTTCTTTTCCTTTCCTTTAAGGTTAAAAAGTGAGACGTGGAATGGGATGAGGCATGTGCTATTTATGAGCTTTTTCCATGGCTTCTGTCAGTGATACTTGTTGTGTTGGCTCATGTGCTAAATGTGATCAGATACACTGAGAAAAAGCATGAAGAAGAACTGAGAGGCCTGATCCAAAAAATATTTCAGTCATTGCATGCAATGACATTAATATAATGTCTTACTGTAAGAACAGCTTTTTAAATTTTTCTTGAAGATTCACTTCCTTCAAAGGAGAATGCACTCTGGAAAAACAGTTGTGTAACTGTTGTCTAATGCTGTTCTGTTAATGTTTGGAAATCTTGATGAAGAGAATTCCCATCTGCTGGGTTGTGAATAGGGACGGAATTAAATACGTGTTAAAGGTGTAGGTGGACTATTTGGAGCCAAGGGGACTAGTTGGAGTATTAAACTGTCAAGTTGCTGATATATTCTGACTTCGTCAGTTCAGTTTATATTTACATTATTATTTCTATTTAGGAAAATATCCTTGAGAGGATTCATTTTCACCTAGTGCCAAACAGTGAGACAGATATGTGCACTTCAAAATCCTGTATTTCTCATCAGAAGTTTGCTATGACACTGTATGAACAGGTCAGACCTTTATTTGATAGCTTTAACAAATAATTTGTTTCCACTGTCTCGAGTAAATAAAAACAAAAGTATATTTATTTTTGTAGTGTGTATGTCGCAGTTGTGGAGCATCATCAGACCCATTGCCTTTTACGGAATTTGTGCGTTACATTTCTACCACAGCCCTGTGGTAAGAGCTTTTATTCTTGTACCTGATTTTTCTATATACACCTTTCCAATAATAAGCAAAGCATGCCAGAGAAATGCTGTGTTAAAAATGAATGTGTATTCCTTTGTTAAAATGTGTTTTTGAGACACTGTCCAAAAGTAACATTTGGATTTCAAAAGCAAGATGTAGGGAGAGCTTGACAAAAAGTATGTATTGTTACTGTTTTACCTCTCTATCTTTTCTTTTTAGTCATAAGATATAGTTAATTGAGAGTTGACTGAAATCTGTTATCTTAAGAAGGGAGATCCACAGTTATTTCCATTTATTTTTTACAGTAACGAAGTAGAAAGAATGATGGAGAGGCATGAACGTCTCAAGCCGGAAATGTTTGCAGAATTGCTGCAGGCAGCAAATACTACTGATGACTACAGAAAGTGTCCTGTAAGTAAACAAACATGTTGCATTACTTTAAGATACAAGGGAGAACTTTTTAGCATATTAAATCAGGATAAATTATTCCCCTAAAAGCAGGATTACCTGTGGCCATTTCAGCGCAGTCCAGCTTAGAGTAAAAAAGCCCTTAAATTTATATTTTATTGTTACATTTATAGATAAACATGGTATTGTAGGTACAAGTGGCCTGTTTAGAAAGTCGAGTTATTAGGTCTGTGTTTTATTCTTCATATTCAACACAGAGCTAAGTGGCTTTGATTAGTTGGAAGAGGTGTATTTTCTGATTGAAGCTGCTTTAGTTCATTTGTGCTTCTGTTGACAAAAACAGTCTCTTTTAGCTTGTTCTACTTAATTTCTCTCCTCCTTAAATGGTTCTCTGTAAATACCGTTAATATAAGAACTATAGAAAAGTACACAAGAACATACAGACCTAAGCTTAAATGATGAAATGGAGGGCGATCAACAGACAGATTGTTATGGTGACTTGGATGTTTTCAGAGATTTCTGTTTTAAGGTGGTGCTTGGATGTAGAAGTTTAGCTGTAGTCTTCATCAGGGTGTTTTTATGATGAAGAATTTTATCCTTAAATTGTTAGAAACAAACACCATAATTAAATCTGATAATTGGAAGAAGTTGCAGAGTTGTTCTGTTGCACTATTTCTTGTCTACTAACTTAACTTTGGACTGCCATTTTTTAAACATCTTTGTTTTCCCCTCCCATCACATTTTTTTTCCTTTTTCTAGAGTAACTGTGGTCAAAAAATAAAAATTCGTCGTGTTCTTATGAATTGTCCTGAGATTGTCACAATCGGTTTAGTCTGGGATTCAGAACACTCTGACCTGACAGAAGAGGTTATGCGGAATCTGGCAACACAACTTTATCTTCCTGGGGTATCTGACCTAAAACTTACTATTTGCTTATTCTAAATTTCATTTAACATGTATTTTATGTATGTGTAAATAGATTCAAAATATAAAAATAAGTATATACACACATACATATTTTTAAAACACAATTTAACTTCAAAGTTTATGTCTACTTTTACCATTCTTTATACTGTGCTGCTTGATGCAGTTTCTGTGAGAGGAAAAAGTCCCGTCAGAATTGTTGGTCTTGTGCCTAAGTACAAAGATGAATGTAGGTGAATTCCTAGTTGAAAATTGAGGGATATCATGTTCCGTTTGAAATTTGTGGAATTATTCCAGAGCATTATTGTTTTACCCTTTCAACTATGCAAAAATAAATGATAAAACAGACCTAATAAGTGCAAAAATCATTACTTATACTCATGAAAAATTGTATAATGCAACAGGATGTTTAATACCAATTGCCTTGGTGAAATGCCTGTAGTACGTCTGGAATTTGATGCTGAATGTTTTACATATATTTCAAAATACATGATGATTTTTACAGCTGTTTTATAGAGTCACAGATGAAAATGCCAAAAATAGTGAACTTTTTCTTGTGGGAATGATTTGCTACACAAGCCGACATTACTGTGCCTTTGCCTTTCATACCAAGAGTTGCAAATGGGTGCTGTTTGATGATGCTAATGTAAAAGAGGTAAATACTTTTTTTTACTGCTACCAAATTTAGTGGTCTTTACTTTTCTAGAATGCGTTCTTCTGACACCAAACTTGAAACAAGTCAAACAAATGTCTCTCTTTTAATAAACCTTTAGTTTTGTAAATCAGTTTTCAGAAATTAATTTTAGAAATTAATTTTAAAATTGCCTTCACTACTTTACAGTTCTGCCTTCCAAATGCCCAGTGTTTCAGAATGTTAATGCACTTGTCTACTGTTAAATTTGTACTTCTTGTACTGAAAAAGAAGACCTATTTACTGGCAGCTGCATTCATAGTGTTGATGTTCTGACTGTTAGCCCATGTAATACTGGTTCTAGCTTTTTGCTGCAATTTACATAAATGCATGTGCCAAAATTTGAATCTTAATGTACCTTTGAAATTGGGCATTTGGTACCTGTTGCTTAATAAATTATTTTTTCCATTCTTTCGGGTTCAATGCTGTTGATGAAGTTTTGGGGTTTTGTTTGGTTTTTTGTTTGTTCTTAGATCGGAACAAAATGGAAAGATGTGGTCTCCAGGTGCATTCGATGTCACTTTCAGCCATTGTTGCTATTTTATGCTAACCCAGATGGCACAGCTGTATCTCCAGAAGATGCTCCAAAGCAGATTATTCACTGGTCTCAATGCAAAGCAGCAGGAGGAAATGGGGAAGACTTGGGTAATTAAGATTTTTATTTTTTTTAACAGTATCAACTGTATTTCTGAAATGGGGATTATAAAGGAGAAGGTAATAGATTAGCTGCTTTCTTCTTAAATACTTTTATCAATAATTATCTATTAAAGGGTCTCAAAAGAAAATAGATTAGTGTATGTATTCAATATTAGAACTGTTTGTATTATGTCTGATAAGGGAATACAAATTGAGACTCATGGATAATGGGGAAAAAAGATTTTTCTATTGTAGATTATTCATAACTACACATAATTTCAGAAGAAAATCTTGGTATATTTGTATATGTGGGTGTTCTGTGTGTATTGCTATATTTAAAATACCTTTTAAAATGCTATAAAAAAACTTTAAGTACAGCTTCATACAAATACAGAGATACATTTGGAGCATGTGTGTATATATACACACACACACACAGAGTGCAATTCAGAACTTTGGGGAAAAATCAGAAGGAGCTGCAGGAAACTTTTCTCCAAGATTCATATAGCATAGGCCTCAATATGTAAGAATCCAGTCTTTTGGTTCTGTAGTTTGTACTGCTGTCTTTGTTAAACATAACATACAAGTAAATTAAATTAAAAGGCTGATTGAATTTGACATGTTCATCTTCACATAATGAATAGCAATAGGACATAGACTGCTTCAGGGAAGAAAGAATTGAGGAACATGTCCCACTACAGTCTACCACTGTAAATATGGCAGTATATAAAATATTACAGAACCTTACTACCTAACATACTGAAATGTGGTGTGGGTTTTTTGTGAGGTTTTTCTTTTGTTTGTTTTTTTAATCTGCAATTAAAAAGTTTTCTTATTTTTAATTTGGATATTAGAAACTTTAAATTAGGAAGCCTTTCATTTCTAAAGATAGATGTGTTATTTGATAGGATTTGAAAAGCATTCTGTTCCTAAATCGGACCACATGAAAGAGAATGGAGTTGGAGACCCCACTAATCAAAAGAGTAATAAAAAACTTCAGCCAGATAATTCAGTATTCAGTAGAAGCCATCTTCAAGCTAGTAGTGGTAGAGGTCCAGGTATGTATTCACCACCCCACATTCCCACCCCCAAAACCACCCCAAACCTGTCTTACTATGAAATACTTCAGGTGATAGAGTTTCAGGTATGTGCTAACCTCTGGACTAGAACCATTTCTAAAGGAAGAATTCCATCATTGAATTGAATCAATCTTTGAATAACAACTAATGTTTAAGTAATATCTGCCATGGAATGTTAACTTTTCTGGAGAACTGTAAAGGCAAAATTTATTTTCTTACCCCTTATTATTCCTGCGCTAAAGTGGCTCTTGAGGCCTTGATCTGTTTCTCAAACATCATCATGCCTTCCAATCACATTGTTGGTTAAAAAGCACATTAGAAACTTGAAGCTGAGTGATCTTTTCAAGCATGTGGTATGGCTCTGGATCACTGGCTATTTGAGGAACACTGCTCCCCAATAGTATTGTGACATGCAGCATTATTTGTAGTCCTGTATATTAATGGACTTTATCTTATGTTTGGAAAGAATAGTAAAAAAAGTTGTCTTATCTGTTTAAAAGTCCATTCTATCTGTATACTAGGCTTCCAAGCAAATCAAGCTATAAGAAGTCATATGAGGCAGTGACTTCTGCATTACTTGTCAGTGTCTTTGCTCTGAACTCCCCTACTTCTCAGGTGGAGAGATGCTGCTTTCTCTTGAGATGTTTCTCCTCTTTGTTATTGAATTCCTAGATTTTTTTTAAACTGAGAATGCTCAGCTTGGTAACTCTTTTTTTGATGGAGTGATAACTCAAAAATGGTCAGTATTTACCGTTTCAGAAATAGAAGGATTTGTTTTCATGAACAGTGATTATGCTGTTTTATTAAAAGTAAATCTTCACATTTAGACAAGATGAAACTTAGATTCATGTTTTCAGTATAATTCATAAAATTTGATGTAAATAGTATATGCTTTGAAAATGGCTTGAGCATTCAATTTTGGTAGGAGGTGTTTGTAAGGCATACTTGACATAATGCTGCTTTGGTTATTTTCATTAGCTCCATTTAGTGGACTCCTTGGAGATACCTATACATTTAAATCTATACTATACACCTGTCTTTTTTAATCCATGTTATGTAATTCATTAGTCTTTTTAAGTAGTACTAATATTAAAAACTAAATGTTACGGTACATAAATATATTTGTGTATTTTCATGATGAATGACTTTTTAGTTATGATCTTTGACAAAAAGTATTTTTTGCAGCTAAATTAGGTTACAGCGATCAAAAGGACAGGCTAAAGGACATATCCAGAGAGTGTGCTCAGAAAGCTGCTGATATGAAAAACTTCTCATCTTTACGAAAAGATGCAGACAGAGGACCAAGAAAAGAGTCTGGGAGACAAAGAGGTACATTTAAAAAATATGATCAGAGAATCAATGGGTTAAGTAGTTTTTAGCATCAATACTAGCTGTGCAGTATTGTTTTCTCCTTTTAAGAGAACACACTGTAAGATTAGAGTTTCCCAGTTTTCAGTATTCTGAAATATGTAGTGAATTTGTTGAGATAGTGTAAGAAACACAAGTACTGTAACTATAAGTTAAATATTAATAATAACTTTAATGGACCTTTTTTGTTTTTCTTCTTATAAGACTTGATCGGGGAAGATCGTTCCAATGTTAAGTCGGGGTCTCCTCCAGTTGGAAATGGATTTAGACACTGTGCTGATCAGCGCATATACAGCAGCCAGGGAAGAGGCTCCTATAAGCATGACGGTGCGCCTCACCAAGCAAAGCTTTCTGTACAGGTGCTTGGATCAAATAAAACAGAAGTGCTTCCTGCTGGGGAGAAACCAATGATCAGGACCCGGACTGATGGTGTCACTGGCTATGATACAGACACCAGTCAAGACTCTAGGGACAAAGGAAGTAGCAGCAGAAGCAGAAGTAAAGGTTGGAAACCTATGCGAGAGACACTAAACGTAGACAGCATTTTCAGTGAGACTGAGAAAAAACAGCATAGCCCAAAGCACAAGGTAAATCCGAACAGTAAATCTAAGCACGAAAAGGAGCGAAGCTTTAACCATTGGCAAAAAGAGAACCAAATCCAGAAAGGTTTAATGACTATATATGAAGATGAAACAAAACAGGATACAGGAAGTAGAAGTTCACTGGATTCAGAGGGAAAAGGGAATGCTGAAAAAAGCAAAGGATTTACAGAGAGAAAAATCCACAGTGATAACTGGCAAATTCAGAGGACAGAATCTGGATATGAAAGCAGTGATCATATCAGCAATGGATCTGCAAATCCGGACTCGCCCATTATTGAAGGAATCAATCCGGCAGATGTCAAGAATGTTAAAGAAAATGCTTCCTGCAGGTAATGCAAATGCTCTTAGAACTTGCATAGATTGTATTTGCAGAAAAATAAGTTGTTCTAATGTTTATGTATTTTTTCAACACTCCCCCCCCTAAACCAACAACCCAAACCAAAAAAACAAGCAAACATGCTCTGGGACTTTATACACTTGAAGTCAGGTATGTAGAAAGCTGGCAACGTACCTAGAAATAAGGGTATGGACAATTAAGTGTTAACTTTACTTTCACTCTGAGGCTGCAACACTAGTTCTGTTTGGAAGGCACTGAACCACATTATTATGGCACTGAGCCAGAACTGGTAAGCCCTGCTGAGGGGCAGGGTGTGTTAATTTGAAATAATTGCTGTACTACTTTAGTTACAAGTTTTTTTAGACTGTGGGTAACTTGCCATCTGTAATGGAATACAAGTGTCTATATAAATCATATCTATAACGGTTGTACAGACAGTCCCCTGACAAGGAGATGGGTATGGCAGTAGGTGAATCTTGTATACTGTTCCTAGTCATTGTTCTGAAATTCAGTTTTCTAGAACACCTCAGGTATTTATTGAGCACTTGATAATTGTTTGACCTATTTGAAAGAAATCTTTGCTGAAAAGTGTAGAATTTTAAAAAAAGTGGTGAAAAATGTGGTTAGTAGCCAAATTTTGTTAAACTTAGTAAGAATTGATGTATGCTTAGTAACAAGTATGTTGCCCAGAGATGATGTGGAGTCTCTGACTGTGGAGATACTCGTAACTCAACTGGACATGGTCCTGGGCAGCCCACTGTAGTTGACTCTGCTTGAGCAAGGCAGGGTTGGACTAGATGATCTGAAGAGATCCCTTCCAACTTAAATGATTGTGTGATGCTGTGAAATATAAAGTTATCAACCTCCCACATGTGGTTTTCTGTATTGTGTGTCTTAAACTGTATGTGGAACATAGTTCCTACTAGAACCCATACATTCTTCTTTCAAACCTTGTTTGTATCCATAAAATGGAATGTGAGACCAAGCCTCACAGATGATGGCTAAATTTGAGCAAATTTTTGGACATATGTTTTCATGAAAAGTTTTTTTTGTGGAGGAAGAGAATAGCAAATACCAGGAAATGAAAAGGCTCCGACTTCTCTAAGCACAGATGCAAAATTTTAAAACTTATTTCATAAAGTATTGTAGCAAGTTATCAAAACAAATTTTTTTTTTATTTAAAACATACAAAATACAGCTTCTGTGTGAATTGAAATGTCTTTGGTTATTTTGGAACTGCAAGAAAGCAAAATCAGTCATTTGCTTAGTTCATAGTTTCCTAGGGAATTATTTTCTTTCGCATATGGAAGCATAAACAAGGACATAAAAATGGCCATGCCAGGATAGGGCCAAAGGTTCATCTAACATGCATTCAGTCTATACAAGTAGCCAGTACCAGATGCCTATGAAGGACAACAGCAGACAGAGTGGTATTTTGTAAGTGCATTCTTTTGGCCTGTTGTATTTGGGTGCTTTATGGACTTTCTGAACTGGAATTTATGACTGTGGTGTCCACTTCCCATTAAAAAACACTTTTTACCTCATGCCTTTATCTACTCCCCTCTTTTCCTCCCCCCCTCCCGCCTTTCCCTTCCCAACAAACTGTACAAAACCCCACTATACAAAAACCTTATGGGCTTTTTATTGGCTAATGATATAAATATGTATAAAGCTGCTCCCAGCCACGTTTATATTTTCAGTGTTTACGGTTGCCTCAAACCATGATTTCTATGGTTAGAACCATTTTATGCCTCATTTTTCAATATGCCCAAGAGGTAATGGGATGCTCAAGTACTGCATGTGTCTTTTCATGAGAGACAATATAATAAACTTAAAACAACTTAGTTCATTAAGAATCTGCTTACACTGTTATTTAAGTATTTGTCAAAGAAAAAAGAAACAAACCAAATGTACTTCATCCAAATACAAAAGACTTCTTTGGACTTACAGAAGGATTTTATATGACCGGTAATTAGAATTGACCAGCAATACTCGCTAGTTCCCTCCTAACCATTCAGACTTTGTCTCATAAAAACAAACAAACCCCAAATTAATTACTTGGAAGTTTTTAGAAGGTGGAAAAAAATTACTTAGCGTTTTGTTTGCTGTTAGGTTCTTTCTCCATTCTTCCTGTTTCTTTCAGTATTTTTCTTGTTTTCCTGTCCTTTCAATAACAAGAGTTTGGGTTTGTTTTTTTTTATTGTCACTCTATCTTCTTCCCTGCCTTACTCTTGGAGAAGGAAGGAATTGGCAGGGTCTTTGTCAGCTCCCTGTCTGGACTGGTAAGGCATGCTTTTTGCTTAACTAAACCAGCAAGATTTACTAAATCTGGTGATTTTTTTTTTTTTTTTAAATTTTTTTTTTCTTCTCTTGGGTTTGTTTCTGTTATCTTCCAGTGTTGTTTCAGTTTAAGAAAAAGTTTTTAAATGAAAATCCCTGTGAATGAAAGACCAAGTGGCAATCAGAACTTAGAAGAATGATGTTTGTTGTCACAACAAAGTATTAATGAATAGGAAAATGGACAAGATAGAATGTTAGCTAACAGGTTATATGTACTTAACATATTGATACTGATGAGATTTTTGCATTTTTAGAAAACTTAAGCTTGTCATAGTCAGATGCTGCTATATGTGTAACTTTGAAATATTCAGGGTGTAAACTATTAACACTGAAAAATGTATTTGTTTCAGACGTAGGTGATACTGATGATAAATTCGTGGTTCTTTCTCATAGGTGACATGATTTTTTTATTGTTTAACTTTGGGAACCAGCTGTCTTTATTAAGCAGGCTGATGTAATATTAAGATCAAGAAAATTTGCTTTTTTATGCGCTGCTTATTAGGCATCCTGCTATTGTACTCTAGAGTAAGGCTGGGATGAGTGGGCATCCAATCTCCAGAATAAACTGGGAACACCAGCCTCACAAACTAGATATTTTTTATCTGTCCATATTAAAGGATTCAGGTCATCCTGAATTCATCTGCATCTGCACAGCCTGTCATGTGTGGGAGCAGTGTTAAAAGTATTAAAGGGCCACCCCTACTATCTTATGTATCTTCTGTGAAGTGTGTGTGCTAGTAAAAAAAGGGACAGTGATGATAACAAGAGTCAGTTTCGCACAGGCAAAGTTTTTATGGTTGTATGCACTCCGGGCAATAAAGTTTGTGGTCATATATAAATAGTTTAAGCCTTCAGATTACATGTATGCTTCTTTTACAGTGAACAGAACTTGTCAACCAAAAAAGCTGACAATATGTTACATTCAGTATCCCAGCAGAACAGAAACTTTTATGGTAAGAACTTTAACTTGTATAAAGAATAAGAAGTTTTCTAAAAATAGTTTAGATGTACCAAAATTTTAATGCTAACTTATTAATATCATACAGGAGATGGACAGATTTCTGATTAGCCTTTTGTATTTTACAATTTTGCTGCATAAGTTGTCATGGTATTTCATAAAATTGTTAAATGTATATACAATTTATCATTGTTTTCTTTTTTTTAACAAGCCATAATCAAGTATTGCAAAATTAGATAATTTGTGTATCAGGTTGGCTGTATTTAGATGGATTAGAAGAAAATTGGCATGGAATTTGTGGCTGTCTTGGCCAGGATGTTAGGGTTTTTTCATATACTTTTTTCAGTAGAGAGCTCTTTTGCTGACTCATCATAGCCTGTGTACTCTGTGTGTTTTTAAAATGGCAAAAGAAATCTGTTTTGTGGGTTTTTTTCCTCCACAGTGAATTCCAAATTTTGTTCTTGTTCACGTTTTTAACCTTTTCAGTGAGTTAGACTGATGGATAAAGATGGTAAGTGTTCATATCCCTTCTTGGTACATTTTATGGAGGTGTGATGGAGCAGCAGTTCAATAACTATCACTTTTTTCAGGGGCATTTAAAACATTCTTTTCCACAAAGTACCTTCATTTATTCAGTTTCTTGGCTTTCTCATAGAGCAAACGTACAGTGTAAATGGATTCCTAGCTATCTGCCATGATACATGGGTTCCCAAATAAAAGGGTTGGCTTTTATCAGTGCTCCACCATCATGTGAAGAAAACTGTTTGTGTTATGATGGTAGCAGCAGCAGTGGTTCCTTCCTTCTGTGCTAGGTCATGAATATGCATGGTGGGAGTTCACCTGTTCTTAGCATCTCCTTTCAGACAGCAGTGGCAGTGCTCAGTTGTGTGCTGAGTCATGTAAAAGCATGACATGTCTCCCAAACAGTTGTTTCACATGACCTCTAGCACCAAAGTAACAGGCTAGGTGATTTTTTTTTTTGTAGTGCTTAGATCTATTTTAAATACGGTATTCTGGTGTGAAAAATGTAAGTATCATTTTGGGAGGCTACAGCTGCTTTATAAATTGTTAGATAATCAGGATACAATGATTTTTCTTGCCACTGTCGTCCTCTCCTGTGTTTTGTTAAAAAGTATTTTCTTTATAGGTTGATAGAACAGTTTGTCCTTCCTTGTGCATGTCATCTACCACTGCCTCCTCAGGAAGATGGCCAATGCGTAACTGCTTCTGGCTGGTGTAGGTTCTCTGTACAAGAACTGAAAACACTATTGTTCACTAGTATTAGTGATTTTACCAAGGCCTGCAGTGACATGACAAGGGGCAATGGCTCTAAACTGAAAGAGGGTAGACTTAGATTGGACATAAGGAAGGAATTTTTTATGATGAGGGCGGTGAGAAACTGGCACAGGTTACCCAGAGAAGTTGGGGATGCCCCATCCCTGGAAGTGTTCAAGGTCAGGTTGGAGGGGGCTTTGAGCAACCTGATCTAGTGAAAGATGTCCCTGCCCATGGCAGGGGGGGTTGGACCTTTAAAAAGCCCTTCCAACACAAACCATTCTATCATTCGATGATTCTGTGATATTTGGATGACTCTATACTAGCATAAAACATCCAGTACAATTCATTTCACTGGCCTTAATTGGTGCTTTCTTTTTAATCCAATGAAAATGATTAAATCTCGATTTCTGTTGCTTATATTCTGCTTTGAGAACTTATTTCTCGGTTTAATGTTCTGGCTTTTGGTGGTGTGGTTTTGGTTTTTTGGCGGTTTTTGTTGGTTGGTTGGTTTTTTTTTTAGCAAGTGTGCATGTTTCTGCCTGCTCCTGCCCCCACCCCCCCAAAAAAGGGAAAAAGAAGAACCATGGTGATTTTGTTCACTCCCTGTGTTTTCCCCAAAAGCATTTCTGTGAGTTTTCTTGGTGGATACTAAGGAAGATTTTTTTTTTTTTAAATGTCTGGGTGAACTGTGGTATCATTTGTTTTCCTTCAAGATATGAAGCAATACCAGGAAGAAACACTTGTAATAAGGAAATCTACTTCCTTTTACATACTAATATGTCTGTGGGGTTTTTATAAAGTTGATAAATGCCTTGGCATATAAATATTATAGGTCAGCATGAGGCTAGCCAAAATCATTATCTACTGTTGCTGGAACAATGGAATGGTGCTCATACAAAGAGGTGCAATAAATACTAGGCCACTTCCCCAGGAAATGTTTGATTTTTATAGATATCATACTTCTTTTCAAATAATGTATAGTATAGTTTCTTCCAAGACTTAAACTGGGGGGATGGGTTTGCCATACCACTTTTATCTTTTCTGTCATTATTCCAATTTATTTTTTGGTTGTAGAAAGAGAACTGATTTGGTGTTTGTTTATTTTGACAACAAAAAAACCCCAAACCCAAAATTGATGTTGCATGGAATGAAAAGATCTGTTTTTGTATGACATTTATTCTGATTTAGTTCTGCACTATACTATACTTACCATACCAGTGGGAAAAAACTCCACACTTGTATAGCAAAAAGAAAAAAAAACCACCAGTGAAAAATACATAAAGGACTCTGTCAGAATGAAAAATAGGTGGGCTCAAACAATGTTTGAGCTTAGTAATAAGTATTCTCTGGAGAGAACCATGTACTGTACTTCAGTATACTTAAAGCTTTCGACATGCATTGTATGTTTTCTTTTAAAAAAGTGTTGTGATTGCAGGTGATCCTTAGAGTTAATCATAAAACATTGATGATAAGATCCCATCTATTCATTTATTCTAATTCAGTAACTAACTGTTTGAATAGTTCTGTAACAAAAATATATGTATTCTAAATCCATTGTGAAATTCTTGCATGTGTGTGTGTTTTGGAAAATACTTTTAGTGTAAGTGATTAATGGACTGAAAAGACATCTGAAGAATTTGATCATTTCACATGTATGTGGGGTTAAAGATTTACGTAGACTCAGCTTTTTTTGGTTGTCTAAAAAGTGTGTCAGGACACCTTTAGCAAGGACAATAGTAGTCGTTTACAGGTATCAGTTGTATTACCTTATGTTACATCTCTGAATATTATGACAAGACATGAATTGGTAGGTAAATACCAAATGGACTCCTAGAAAATAGTACTTAAAGAAATGCTCAGTCCTTTCTGAGAAAGGAATGGAAGGTAAGAAATCTTTGTTAGCCTTTCACGGCAACTTGAAAAAATCTCTCTGGGTGGTTTTTTTTGTATGGAAAACTTAGGGAAATAATGTTGTACTTCTGATTATGACCACTGTATGTATAACTGTGCTTTACCAGTTCCTCATTTTTAACTGGAGCTGAATAAGTCTACTGTTCAGCAGTTGAGGAATTCTGTCCCTGACTTACAAAAATAAACTTATTGTTAGAGCATTATAAAGATAGTAACATTGGATTGCACAGTGGTGATGCAGATCAAATGGCTGCTTCTTTCACTGGTAGTAAGCAGTAGATAACTGTAGTGCTGAAGCAAATGTCCCACAAGGCCAATCCCTAATTTGTGTGATCAAACTTTGTCAGGAAAATGTGGATATTAAGAAAGCAGGTACAGTATCCTTAATTTATATTAATGAGTTAGTGCTTATGGAGTTTGAACTTGATGAACTGTGGAGGCTAATTTTTTTTTGTTTATAAAGAACATGTGACATGAACAGTGTGAGGGCAAAATTTCCACCCCCACATTCTTAAAGTTGAAGAAAGATTACTATAATTCTTGGAAGTTGGAATGGGCTATGGAATTTTTTTAATGGCTTTTCAGAGCAGTCTGTGTGCTAGCTACTGATAATCATTTTCAGTCATAAAGGGGTTTTAGTGGCTTTCATGACCACCCTCCCTGATTCCTAAGGCATAGATGTCTTCATAAAAATGCCACTCCTGACAATTTCAATAAAAGGCATTAATATTGGGAGGGTTTAAATAAAAAAATAAATCGTAGAAGCCTTGTTTTCTAGATTCCTCCCTTCCTGCACCCCAAAGCTCAGAGCACTTCATCCTTGAACTAACCTTATCAGTAGAATAAGCACTGTGATTAAAATTGGCCAAGTGCCTGATGGCCTTGTACTTAAGATGCAGTATTAAAAGCTCCCTGTTCAGTGATCTCAAAAAAGGATGTACTTAGAATCAATGCCTTAAATTAATAATTTATTCCCTTTGAAAATAAATGCAAAACAGTGTTTTTAATGTTACAAATTCAGAGGTTTTCCTATTAATAATTATTCAGCTCAATAGCATGAGACAACTCCAACTGAAATCTAGAATCATTCTGAAACTCTGGTGAGTGTATAAAGAAGAATCCAAATTGCCTTTGTTTATTTGTCACTTCAGAAAACCCCACAAACAAACCATAATTCTGAAAAAGAAAACTCATCTTCTTAGGAAATCCATACATTTATAGTAATAATTTAAAATATGCAACTATACTTAAGAAAATCCAGTTATTGCCCTTATGGTGCAGTCAATGTATGTAACTGTCATGTTTGAAGAATTAAGTAGTGAATTAAAGCATGCAGCTACTTTATTTACTTAATACGAAACAGAAATAAATAAATGTTGGAGTGTCTTTAAATGATAGATTAAAGATTTTGGTTTAAAAAACAAACAAACAAAAAACCGAAACCAAACCAAACCCTAAACTTTTGGGGTTTCCAAATGTAGTCAAGCAGCCCATGAAGATTGAAATGTAAAGCATTGTCACATCTGTAATTCACTTTATTAATGTGAGAAGTTTGCAAATTTAAAATAGATGATGCAAACGTCCAGGATTGAGTTATAACAAAGACCTGATGTACTTGAGGCAGATCAGAATGAAGGGAGGGTAATAGTTGGTGTTCTTTGACTGTTCCTTCACTTCAGAACTTCTTTAAACTCTCACACATGCAAGTATGCATGCCCCCTCCCCCCCCAACAAAGAAAACAACAGTGGAACTTTATTTTCATTTTTTCCAGATGTTTAAAGCCATGGAAAAATATCCACTAATGAATATATAATAAATGTTTCGCACTGAATTTTGCTCCAGGACAGTTTCTTGAATATAAGGACCTTGTTTCTGAAGATGGTCACTGTTTTTTTAAAAATAATATTCTATTTTGGACAAGTTATAATGTGTTTACCTTCTTGACTGGGATTATGTTGTTGTTCCACATTTCCAAAGCTTCCAGTAAGTTTGTCTGTCACTTCAGCTGAATACACAAAAATGTCTGGGTTCCGAGAGAGGAATTTGCCGCACTACTTGTTACAAAAAATATTACACCTTGTTTATTTTATTGGCAACTTAAAAAAAAAAAAATTAAAAATCAGGTAGTAAAAAGTACAGGAAACATGCAGCTAAAACACATTAGAAGGAAATTGAATTTAATGTGGTTCACTCTCCCCACTCCCCCAAAATTGGGCTTTGCAGATTTGTACAAATGCTCTGTATGTGTAAATGGAGGTATTAGAGGAGAACTTGACTGTCCTACCTGTTGGCTATAGAATAGCTGTTAATCTTTTGAAAATCTGGATTGACTATTCAGCTGTGAAAATAGATGTTCATAAATCTTAAAAGCAGACTGGTTTGTACGTCAAAAACCAGTTACGTTTTATTTATTGGCAAGCTTCTTATGCCCCATTGATAAGGATGTCTGTCTCCAGCTGAGCACGGCGCTTGTGTGTCCCATATTTAGGTTTGCAAAGAACGTAGAGCCAGACTTCCCAGTCGAGTCTGCGTCTGGTTTTAACCATGCATGGATATCCTGTCAGCAGAAGAGAAAATAACACATCTATTTTTAAGTTAGCTGGAATTCTGAAGACACAAACCACCCGGTATCGCTGGGCAGCTTTGGCTGAATGGGTGCTATGGGCACGCCAAGGAAACAGCTTCTTAACCTTTGCTGCCATCTCCTGGCCGATTTGTGGTACTGACTCTCGGAAGGGCCGAACGTCCTAAATTCCTTGGGGGTTTGGCTTGGAGTAAAAGTTAAAAAATTAAAACCTGTAATCTTCACATCAGGCGGTTTGGAGAATTAAAGAACAGTTGTATCAGCGATTTATTTGCTATTTTTAAGTAGACGTGCTCTTGTATAAAAGTAGATACATTCAAAGTCTGAAAGTTAAAAACACTAGCTTCAGACACTGTTAATCTAGCAATTTTGCTAATTCATTCCTAGGACTGTATCCTGACGTTGGGACTGAGATGAAATACTGAATTGGAAACATGCACAGGAAATAATGCGTCAGAGCCTGTGCTTTTTTTTTTTCCAGTGAAGCTATTTACAGTTCATTAAAATTTGTAGCAGAATGAGGTGTTTTCTGTTCAAAATATTACCTCAGTGTTAGTTAGCTCTGATGTCATGGCCCACTGGAGCAGTTTTGAACTTGCTTTCAGGTTAATTGGTTGTCCCTTGCCAGTGTCACAAGGGCTCATTCAGTAACAATATTTTCCCATGAGTATTCTTTGTAAGGTTGTGGTATTGCTTGTCATCTGGAATAGCAAGATTTTTTTTATATTAATTTTTTTTCATTTTGGGGATCGGAGGAAAGACATATGAGGGCTTTGTCTCTTGTGCTATATGCCATTTTAGCCTCTACAACCTGTGTTCTTTGTCAAAGATTTAGTGCCTTTAGTCTTCATCAATTAAAGATAGGGCAGATATTGACCCTCAAAACAAGTATCACCCAACAGCCTCATCCATAGATTTTAGTTTGGTTCTTTTCTGTTATTGGTTTTTTGACTCGTATATTCATCATTCAAACGTTCCAAGACTTTATTTAAACTTGGGGAAATAACAAGGGAATAAAAAAAAAATCTTAGCTTGGTAAGATTACATCATTTAAAAATAGATACAAAGTTTTTGTAGTTTTTGTTGATGAAAGTGTGGAACAGCCTACATTATCCCATTGGAACTTGTCTAAGTTAGTACTGTCTACTGAACAAGAGATTATTTTACTAGAGATCAGACAATGTATGCTGCCTTTTTTTTAATTTAATTCCTGTTTTTCTGAAATAGGCGTAGTAGTTATATGTATCTAGTCTATACATACACAAAATAAGACTTCTTTTGAATGGCTTCAGAGCAGGTGACCAATTATAATGGGCCAATCATTGCATTAGGAAGACTTCTCATATCTATCGCTAAACAAATAGACTGTTGCTTGTCACTTGCCAAGAAAGTGTTGTATTCTGTGTGGTGTTGATGTGGATACTTCAATGCTTCCTTTATTTACTGTTAACTAGGAGTTGCATTGTTCAGAAATTGTGTATTTTTAGAGAATGATTCTTTGCTTTTGCCTGTGAATAAAAGGAGCTTCTAGAGTGTGAGTGTAGTAGTGTTGGCCCAGGCACTCTCATGTTGTGTGTTTAGGGCATATGACTGAGAGTGCTCCCTGTCTGCTCAGCATCTCTACAGCATCTGTACAGTTTGCTGTAAGTTTTTACATCTGTTTCAAAGAATGCATAATGCATTTCTTTTAAAAACAACCAACAAAAAAACCCACCAAACACAAACAACAACAAAAAACCCAACCACCCCCAATCCCTACAGTATTCATTCCATTTAATTATTATTACATGATGTGAAATTTCTGAAATCATAAGTAGTTTTAATTTTGTAATTTAAATGACTTTGTATGTTTGAATAAACACGCTTTTATAAAAAGCTGCTTTTAAAATGTGCTTTTAGTTAGATGAAGTGTTAAAATGATCTTGAAAACATGTCTGTAGGACTTCAAAATTGTGGTAATTACCTGTTTTCTGGTAACAATAAAAAAAAAAAAAGGGAACATTTCCTCCAGATTATTTTGGAGGAATATAAAATCTGACCTGTGATGGGTTGTCTTCAAAATGGTTATTTTGATCAATGGCAAATCTTGAAAAGAATTAAATGTTGTGTTGTTTTTTGTTTGTTTTTGTAACCTCTGAGGAATTACAAAGAAGGAATTGGACTGTATTTCTGCTTATTTTGAAATAATTTTTTTCTACCCCCAGACTTGAGGAAAGACCCAGTCAATTCAGAAATTAACTACAGACCTCATGTTAATTTCCCGACAGAGCTACATTTGCAGGTGCCCAGTCCTCCAGTAAAGAGGTAACTAATGCTGGCATTAATTTACTATGTAGTAGTTTAAGAAATACTAAATTCCGTTATGTGATAGTAGTCAATATTAACCATGCAAATTTAAGGTATTGAATGTTTTTGACAGAAAATGCCTTTTGTATTTTACATAACCGATAGGGCCAAATGCTCTCTGTCTTTATTTTAATTTTAATGCTGCCAGTGGAACCAAATAGCTTACATTGTTTTAAACCATCTTATCAGAGCAAAAGGGTTATGAAGTTTTCTATTTTGACTTGATATACTACAACAAGCAGTGATTAACCAATTTGTGGTTAGTGCAATAACCACATAAAGTTTTGAAAAGTTTGGTTGGAAGGAGAGGAGAAGGTAACTTCTGCTTAGAAGCTGCTGCTATATACCTGTTGTTGCTAATTTGAACTGTAAGTCCTCAGTACCTCCTAAAAAATCAAGAATCTAAATACAAATTTAGCACCCAAAAGTAACATCTAATATTTGCGAAATGGCTGTATCAGACTGAGTCACAGGGATGCTTAGAAGAGAGCAGAGGCCATATTTGAAGCAGGCCTGAAAGTTGAAGGAATTTATCTTACGTTACAGATACTTAATCTCTTGCAGATTTTTTGGGGCACGTTACATTCCAAATGAAACCTTGGAGTGATTTAATACAACTTTTAATCAAATGGCTCTATGTTGAGCAGATCCCAATTCTCCAGTTGGTTTGAACATTTAAGCAGTGTTACCATGGCTGTCTTTGAAAAAAATCCTTGGGTTATTTGAGCTTTTTTTTTATGGTTTTATGGATACTTACATCCTGTGTGTTTTGTATTTTAGAGCTGAAATGCCTGAGACCAATAGGAAACTTTTCCAATCATCAGCTCTACAGCCGGTTCTTAAAGACATTGTTAAGTCGGAAAGTAGGAACAAGGCAAACGAACAGAATTCTTTAGAGTGGCTTAATCCAGACAAGATTGAGAAGATGAATGTGTCAGTATATTGTGCTGATGGCGTATCCCACCCCTATACAGAAAATGTCTGCGGAAGGAAGCTGATCAATAATGACTTTCACTCCTCTTCCCAGCCGCAGTCTCATTATGCAAGAACGTTTGGTCCCAAGGTGGGGTTGTCACCTTGTGTGCCACAGAACCTGTCAGAAAGGCCCATGGTGCTTCCCCCTCCCAGTGAGCATGCCGGGCACCCACTCCGAAGGGCGGATGCTCTTTGGGTGCCTGAAGCAGTGTACCAGAATCTTCCTCCCCCTTTACCGCCCAAGAAATACGCTCTGAATGCTTCGCCAGGATCAGAAAGTAACTCAGCAGCTGATGTAAAATCAACAGAAGTGTTGCAAAATAATCCGGTAAGGCAAACAGGTACACCTTTAAAATCTGCATCAGAAGCAAGCATATTTACAAATGAACAAAGGCTTAAAGAGCCGTTTCAAGGGAATGAACTGTTTGTTCATAAACCGGATTCTCCACCTCGCCTATCAGTTAATGACTATTGGACTGTGTCTGAAAACTTCTTAAAGAAAGGATCTCGTCATACGGGACCAGGTGCTGCCTATGTGGATGGAAATGATAGTGTATCCCTAACGACATATTTTTCAGTAGATAGTTGTATGACTGACACATACAGGATGAAATATCATCAGAGACCCAAGCTGTATTTTACAGATAGTGGAAGTTTTCACAAAGAAAAGCATCCTCCATCAGCTGGAGTAGAACTGAGTGCTACATACCATGCTACTCTTGAGCCCAGGCATCCCACATCTGAGCAAAGGTACAAGGCAAATGTAGAAGGCATACACTGCAGTAGATAGATTCTTAAAAAAAAAAAAAAAATCTGGATCTGACTTTTGCATTTCATGTAGTCTGTAAATGGGCACAAACCTTGAATCTGTGTGTGTGTGATAACTAGGTACCCAGTTGACTGTACTTTGCTTAGGAGTTACAACTGTTTAAATGAATATGCAAATAGAGGTGGACAGAGGAGAAGAGGTGCTAAACTTCTGGTTCTTTGATTTGTTACTCTAGTTGCCTTAATGTTTACCTCTGTTACTCAGCTTGTCTTCTACAGTTTATATTAAAAATGGTCCCTTTGCGTGTATGCATCTTACAGCAGTGGGATCAACTAGACGTTAATAACTTTGTAAGGAGATTTAATTAATTGCAGTTTAAAAAGTGTTCCTTCAGAATGTGGTCACTACATACTTAGACTAACAGAAAGGATAAACATATTACCATATATAATGCAGTAAATGTAGTTAAAATAGAGCAGTATTTGTCCTGATACGTAGCAGGAGGTGACATAGGTTTTTTTTGACTGACTTTGCTGAGAGTCTCTGCTTTCACAAACCTTCAAGTGTCTTTAATACAAGTTTACCCAGAGAATTTCTAACTTTTTATTTGAAAAGCCTTAATAATAATAATTCTTTAAAAACGGTTCTGGTTTGCGAGTGTTAAATAAGATTTTCAAAGGGAATTCAAGTAAACTGCAGTAATAGACTGTCCTATTAATATACCTGCTCTATGTTAGTGTACATTTTTAAACACATTTACCGGAGTTGTTCACCCTATATATACTTTAACTTATTAAAATTAAATTTAACCACATAAGCTACAAACTGATATAGCAGAATAGGATGCTAATTTTAAAATACAGAGTTATCATGCAACTATGAAACATTAGTTTTGTAAGGTTTTAGATGCATTTACTACTTATGTTCAGTTCTGATTTATTCTACAATTGCATGCAAAGTCAATGCTGCTATTTATTGAACTTCCTATCTTTTTTCAGCTTGACATTTTAAGCAATGTTTAATGGGGATCAGACATTTGATTTTACTGGCATTTTTCCTATTTGGAGCAGTCCTACGCATGGATGTGTTCTGTATTAGCAAATCAGGCTGACTGAACCTGCAGCCGTTCAGACTGCGGTGGCTGAGGGGACATGAAAAGAGGTTCCTCACTCTTTCTCTGCTCTAGCACCCTGCCCTGCAGTTTTGGCAGCTCTGGCATTTACCATGTCTTTTGGTAAACTGACTTATTTCAGTAACAAAGAGGAGTATTTATTTGGCTTTTATTTGGTTAGTTAAATCAGTGCACAGAACTACTTAGTGAGTGCTGAGGCCCAGCACATGGCCCAGTGAGGGCTGGGGAGGAAAGCAGGGCCAACAGGTTTTTGCCCCCATGGCAGCCCTAAGCATCAGTGAAATGACCCACTGTGTCCTGTGTTAGAGGCAGGGGCTTGGAGTTCTCTTTCAGTCTTAACGTAACATTGAACTATGTATAACTTAAAATTAATGTCAGCAAAGTCTGACACAATCCGAAAAGGCTATATTTTGCCATTATTCATATTAGAGTGTTAACTTGGGGTGCTGCTCATTACATCTAAACATAAATGCCTTTTAGTTATGAAAATAATGCAAGAAGGTTAAATATGCATAATAAACACTCTTGCTTATACTAGCACTGTTAGTCAGGCTTTTTTATGTTTATAAACCTTATATGAGTTTTAGTGCTTCAACCAAATGTTGGCAGTTGTTTAGCATGATTATCCAAGGTATACATTTAAACAGTAGTTTCGGTTATTCTGTGTCAAGGTCAGTTGTTTGTTTGTTTTGTTGTTTTTTTTAAACTACATGCAACTTACAGTAGAACTGGAACATATATGCAACAAACCAGGTATCTCAGATGAATCTTATTTCTACCTTCTTGATCAAAATTTATTGTAGCACTTGGAAAAAAAAATTCTAGAATTTGTAGTGCAAATAATTATGCATGTTTAGGTATGGCTGCTGGTAAACAGCAACTTAAAAAGATTATCCTTTTGTAAGAAAATCAGTTGAATGCAGAAAAAGAACCCTGAAAATGTAAGAACTTGGAAGATTCCTAATTGTCGTATTTTTTGAGAGATTTCAGAACCTGTAAATTAAACTTTTCTAGTTCATTAGCAATGTTACATAATATATATAGCCAGTTACATAAAACGGTGTTCTAATACTTGTGTAAAAACAAAGATTATTGGAATAATCTTTATAATGTAAATAATGTATAATTTGTAAAATGTTTTGCAAAAATCTTGTATTTGAAATGACAGTATTTTTATGTATGAATAGCACAGCAACAACTGTGAATGATGTTAGAACACTTATTTTTAAACATGCATAGCAATGTTCATATTTCTGTACAATGAGCAATATGAATGCCTATTACTGACACCAATGAATTTGGCTTCCAGTAAGCACAACTGGTAAACTTACTTTTAAAGTAGCTGCAGTAGTTTAGATGTACTTCAGGCTCCTTGCTTTGCTTGAACCAATCTTACCAGACAACTTTGTGACCCATGTTTACAAGGTATTTAATTATAGTAAATAGACAGCTAATCGAGGCACCTTTGTTTTTATATTTGACTCTGCACTCCATGTATGTATGTACGTAATATTTGCTAACTAATATGTGATAACTTGTTTTAACTTACCTAGGGTGCCTATTTATTTTTTTATAAATGTCCCCTTCTGGCTATAGATTTGTATAAGAGCCTAGACAATTTTTGTAACAGTAAAGACATTAACAAGTCTTGTAATTAATATATTTTTCAGTCTTTAGAATTATTTTCTTGCAAAGTTCTGCTTGTTCAAACTATCAGATAAAAATTTAAACATCTTTGCCTTCTGTTCTTTTTGTACTCCACACTTTTCTAAAAGAAAAAAAGTTGGCCTTCCAGAACTACATTTTTCCAACAGTGACAGATAATACTGCTACTAAATGGTTAAGTTTTGCAGAGATGGTGGTTCAGTTACCTTTTTTTGAACAGTAAAATTCGTCTTCTGAAGTATTTGTTTATAAAGCTGTTAATGTCTCTCTAGCTTTCTAAATACCTATGAAATGCATAAAGCAATTTTAATACCATGATCCCACAGCCTTGGTGACAACAGATTGATTAGTTACATGAGCTTCCACCTTACTACCTTTGCTCCATTAGGGATAGGTGAAATTTGCCTTGATGCATGTATTCACGTGCTCCAGGAGCGTATAAAATAGCTTGAGCCCAACACATCACAAACCTGCACTTAGAAAGTTAAAAGCTAACAAAAGGCTCTTAAGACTTAACCTCACCTGTCCTCCTTACCAAAAGAGAAGTGGAGCAACATTACAGTGCTTCCCTAGAAGGTTGTTCCCTTGAGATTTTGGGGGGGGGGGGGGGAGACTAGTGAACTTTTCTCTTTAATAGCTACATTTGAAAAACTGGAAAATCCATTTTTCTGTTTGTGAGAATGCAATCACAGTTTAGCACTCTTCTGCACTGTGATTCAAGAACTCTGAAACTGCTGACTTATTTCACAGGTACCAGCAGCCAAGATCAAAAATGCTAGCAGGTAAAGGCATCTCTGTTCTTAAAGCATAGGTCTGATACATGAAGAAAGCCACTGTCAGAGGAAGAATTATCTTTAACAATGAAACAAAAATAAAGGGAAAGAGCATATGCCCACTTTTGCATCCCGATTCCTATTTAACCTGACAGTAGCCTGTTTTCATTTAACGTTAGAAGACACTGAAACACTCTACACTTCAAAGTCTCTGAAATCTAGTTATTTTTATTTGTTCCTGAAAAAAAACCAACCATGAACTGTACTTCTCTGAATCAGCAAATAGTAGTCACATGGGAAAAACACTCAAGAAAACTGAACCCCCTTCATCCGTAGTTGAAGACTGTCTTCCCCAAACCTGATCAGGTAAAAAGCCTACTCTGTGTACTTGGCTCCCTTTTCTTTTTCCTGAGAATGCAAGAGACTCCTTCATTTAACACTGTGAGACAGAGGAAGTTTTGATGGGGCATGTGGAAGTTGAGACCTATTACTGTCTACTTCCACTCATCCATGGAAGAGGGTACTTTACACACAATCTGCCAGCTACTCAAGAAAGCTGTTCTTGTAAGCTTGCAAGGAAACTGGAATGCATTTTTATCTAACTCAGTAAGCAAGGGCTGTTAAACACTGGCATGTTTCAGAAGGCACAGTTAACTGCTGAAGCTAGAATCTCATGCACACTGCGGTATAAAGAGAGAAAAGTAGAATAGAAAACCAAACTGCATCAAACCCTCATGATTAACTTTTTGAAAGAAACAGCTGGGTAAGCTTCATCCACTGAGGGAAAAAGGTCTGAGTTAGCACTTCAGTCTACATAAGAGCTGGATTTTATTCTCAGCCACTCTACAGTCTGTCCTTTCACTTGATTTTATTCAAACAGTACATATTTTCATTTCTACTTAACAAACCTTTAGGCACTAATTACAAAAGCACAGTCAAGCTGTCTTATGTGACCTTTAAGGCACAGTTTAGAACACAGAAACAGGATACTGGTAAAAACCTGAACCGTAATACTTGTGATACAGCCGGAGTTATGATATAGTGTGTATATATGCCTCTTGCATTCAGACGCAAGTGGAGGCATGTTCCCAGTTGTCTGAGCTGCACAAATGGTCCTCCTCTTCCACTGCTTGTTTTCATAAGGTGCATCCTGTGATTAGATAGTGGCTCTACAGAGAACAGAAGAAGTCCAGTTACTTTTGTAGTCCTTGGAAGATAACAGCAAACACAACAGAAGCATCAAGCATGCTTTCCAATCCAAGAACCGATACTATATATATTTTGTTGTTGTTGTTCAAGGGGAAAAAATAAATCACGCTGCCGGTTGTTTGGAATTAGCTTTACGTTTCTTCGGCGGTGTTTGTGCTTTCCAGGCCTTCCTTTTGAGGCTGGGACGCTCCAGGCAAGGAAAGCCAGAGCTGCTCCCCGGTGCCCGCTCCCCTGCCAGGAGCGGTACCTTCCCCCACGCCTGTCCGCACGGCTCACCCGCGGGCACCCCAGCGAGGCAGGAGCTGCCCTCCCTCCTTCCCTCACCCCCGGGCCGCCCACCGCCCCCTTCCTCCCTCCCGGAGCCGGTGCCTCAGCGCAGCGCCGGGCCTCCTCGCCCAACGGGCGGGTGGAAGCCCGCCCCGCCGAGAGCCGGCTGACCTGGGCCCGGCGCCCTCAGGGCAGCAGGTAGATGACGACGAAGAGCGCCAGGTCGAAGAGGACGAAGAGCCACAGGTCCAGCCAGTAGGACTGCCCCGACAGCGACCGGCCGCTATCCGCCACCGCGCCCCGCTGCTGCTGCTGCTGCGGCTCCCGCCGCCCCGCCGCCGCCATGTTCTCGGGCGTCGCAGCGCCGCACGGCGGCACCCACCGCGCAGGCACCGGCTGCTCTTCCGGGTCGGGAGCCAATGGGAGCGGAGCGCACGTACTGCCGCCCCGCCGCGCGGGCCGGCACCGCCCTCGCCGCCTCAGGTAGCGCCCCGCCCTGCTGGAGGCGGCGGTTAGTGGCGGTTGGCGGCCGTTGGCGGCCGTTGAGGCGGGAGTGGCGCCGCTGCGGCCTCCGTCGCCACCCGGTGACGGCGCTGGTGTTTTGCCGCCTAGCTCTCCAAGCACGGCTGCGCTCCCTCGCTGCTCTCCTCTCCTGGCAGGCTGCCGGCGCGGGGGCCCCTTCCCCCCCTCGCTGCTGAGGGGCTAACGGCCGTGCCGGGGCGGGCTCATGTGGTAAAGATGCTGGACGTGGAGGGAGCTCCTGCTTCTCCTGCTGGTGTGGGGAGAAGTGATGCTTGCGGAGGCTCCCTCCGAGCTGGTGACTGACATTTCTGCAGTAGTACCTGGGCACTACTGGTGGCTGCTCCCTGCCAGTCCTCAGGGCGCTTGGCCAGGTGAGACAAGGGTGTGGGGAAAAGCAGGTGGTCAGTCCTGTCAGACCGCCTTGGCCTTGCTCTGTTAAGCTGGATTGGGACTTGTGGGGAAATAAATATTCACAAGTTCTTCCTGATACGGTTTCTTGGAAAGCAGATGATGCCCTGGAGGAAACTAAAAGACCTTTTGGGAAACCCTGCTGTGCCGGAGTTTAGGAAAATTGAAATTGTTTTAAGATACACTCCTATCCTGGAAGGTTAGTTGGAGCTTGTACACCCTAAACAAACGTGGAGAAGGTCACCCAGATAGTGTATACTGTGTGCTTTATTTACGCAACACACAGCTGCATAAGAAATCAAATTAAGCCGCACAACCTGATGCTGTACTCCTAGTTGGGATGTGCTACCCTCAGTCCAGCCAGTTCACTCAGTACTGAAAGGAGTGAAATTATTTTCTTTGTGTCTAGAAGAGTGACCAGAAACTTAGGAGTATACTAAACAAAAACTTCCTCATTGTAGCTATTAACCCTTTTTAGCCTCATACTAACAGAAAAGGCCATACTTGCTGCAGAACGCAGAGCAGGTATATCTGAGTTTAACTTCTCATGAGCATGCACTTAGGGGTAGCTACTTTCTGTAATAAGTTCTACCATTAGAAATAAGATTGAACTTGAATTTGTCTTTATATAGCAAGTATCAGTTAAGTGTATGGTGTTAGGTGAAGTATATTAGAGATTTTGGGGGGAAACAATGCCAGTACTTCCCCTTTAAGTCTCGGACCCATCTGTATTACCTCATTTGAGCAAAAGGAATTGTGGATTTTAGGTTTCCCCACAGCAAATGATTTCCTATTAGATTGCAAAGTAATGTAATTCTCCTAGTCTAATTTACTAGGCTATCTCATTAAAATTCTAATATAATAATCTTATTTATTAGTTTACCAAAGCTGTACCACTCTCCTCCATCCCTTTAATTGATGATCTTATCTCAAGTATTGGAGACTGAGTCTTTAAAGATTTTTCCTTGCTTTTTAAGCATAGGTGCTGACAACATCTGTGTGCAGTATTTGGAGTTGTTAAATACTTTTCAGCGCTCTTTTTTTTATTAATAATTATCAGATTACTTTTTAGTTTGTGGCCTTGTATGTAATCTGGAATTAACTAAAATAATTTCTCAAATACATGATGAAAAAAATACCCTACTGATTATTTTAGCCAATCAATCAAACAAATCTGGTAACCTAGATCAAAATAGCCATGAATCAGGGCGTTACTGGGCTGTGGCAGAGGTAAGTGCATTGGTGCTAGAGTTCCACTTTCTGAACCAGAAGGATGCAAAACCTAAATAGTTAGCGTATTCAGGGAAGAAAGAGAAAACATATTCAGAAACTTAATACAGCTTTCATTCTAGCCAGTAAAGTCTCTAAAAGAAATATAATGGCATTCTCCAATTTCCTGAAACCTTTGACATGTAATTGTTAATACATGCAATTTAGAAGCAATATTGACATGCAGCTGATAATGAAGGTCACACTCTTTAACAGCACTTCGATGGTTAGGGCTGCTGTCTTACAGTTTAGTCTGCTTTTTCAGTGCGCATAGCTTAACTGAAAGAGGCTGTCACATGGCTTATTGCAAGCCATTATTTATCCCTCTCTCTTTTAAAGGCTTTAGCATCTAAACAAAATAGCCTAGAGATAGACAGAATTTTGTAATAGTGTTGTTTCCAGATTTTAGGGTGTTGTTTTTGTTTGGTGGGGGTTTTTTTTAGTTTTTCATACCTTTGCTTTTCAGTTTTACATCTCTTTGTAATTGAAAATTGAAGGACTGTTTAAAATGGTTTTCTCTTCATTGCGCTGTGTGTGGTATATCTGTCCACTGAAAGATGATTATGTAAAAAATACCTACACTGGAAGTTGCATACAATCCATATCCGGGGGAGGAAACCAAATTCATAAAGAAGGGTCATCTGTCTTACTCTGGACTCGAATACTGTTTGCGTCGTGAGAGCATTTTGGCAGTAGAGGGAGCCATGAGATGCTGAAGACCACAAAAATACAGGCTAAGAGAGGATTCAGTTATAAAAATAACTGAAGGAAAAACGGTTTTTCTTTTTTATTCAGTTATGGCCAGCAAAAAGACAGTCAAGGAGAGCCAAGAAAACAGGGGAGTAGATTTTGCGAGGCATTTTGAAAACCCATTAAAATCATAATGTAAATGTACCTGTTCAGAAATGGTACTTGAAATTGGACCTGTAACAAGCAGCATGTGAATAAGCACACAGCAGGAGATTGTCTAGCTGTTTACCATCATCAGGGAGTTCTGTGATGAAGTGCTGTGAGACTTTACAGATATGGCTGCATTTATATTTTGGGTTAGACCTCAGGGCTGTCCTCAGGCCCACGTGGTATTGTGACCTTTTAGCAAAGTCTTACATGAATCAGTCTTTTTTTCTAACTATGGCAGTAGAAGCGTGGGTGCAAAAAGCTCAGAAGCCAAAAAAAGAGCTCAGACCGTATTTGCTGAAGGACAAGAGTGCTGGCAGCACACAGGTTTGTTTTGCTGATGTGTCAGAAAGGGTCCGGGACTGGGAAGCAGGCTGCCCTGTAGACAGGGGGACAGGACTAGATGACCACCAAGAGGCACAGTTAGAGGGACACAGCAGATCTTAACTAGTGCTGACCCTCAAGAGGCAGTTTTACTGCAACCCTTGGGAAACAGCACAACTCAAGGGAGGTGAGGCTGCGTTGAAAATGGCACTTACAGAGTGGACGTGAGCAGATTGTGGTGCATATTTGTCACCCATCAGAAACACCAGTGTTTGAAATCAACGTAGTCTGAAATCACTCTTTATCTTGTTAAGATACCTTCAATATTTTTATTCATGTCCTGAAAGAAATTCACTCAGAGCCTGCTAATACTCTTCCTGACACAGAATGATTCGAACCCCTAATAAATTGGAACAACTCAAAATCTGCATGTTTAAAAGCATAGTCATACTTTCAGAAACAAATACAATGAAATTACTTTATGTGAGATACCTGTATATCATCAGTATGTGTTTTATATTATTCCTATTGATATGAGCAAGGTATCAATGGGATATCATTTAAGTCCTCCAAGTGAGCAGTATTATCACACCATATTTTGTTTATTTCATATTTATATTTACATAAAAGAGTCTTAGAGACTTCGGTGTTGTTAGGTTTCTTTTAGGTTTTGCCATCCTTATTACACAATATTCAATACACAGAGAAACTCTTTATCAATATAAATATTACGGTAAGGAAACTAAGTTGCCATTTGACAAGCAGTGCAAAAAAATATTGACGTTCTGCTTATACAAAATAGGTTTTGCAGCCTTTTACAGTATGGCACTCAGGTAGGACTTGGTACAAATAACATTTTAGCATTTGTATCAAATTGTAATTGGATTTTATTTATTCAAGGCAAAACAGTAAACATAAGGAACTAGCCCCTGTTTTCAACAGGGCTAAGTAATTGCAGCTTAGGAGGTGCTGTGAGGGGATAGAAGGAAAAAAAAGTAGAGGATATGTAGAAAAATGATCTTTTTTCATTGTTTTTTGATTCTAGTGCTGTTCTGGGTGAAGTACTTAGTCCCTTTTGAAGACTCTCTTGGCTTCAACTCCTTCATATCTGTAGGTCTGTTAAGAAATTAAGAAGAAAAATCAGTGGCTGCTATTACAAGGTTTCATTTCACACATGCTATTGAGAGATGGTCAATAGTGATTTAATTAATTGTGACTGGTGGCCCTGTGGGGCCTCCCAGCCCTTGTGCAGGCTCTGAGGAAAGGAACGTAAGGAAAGCAGCCTGTTGTCAGTAAGCATAAATTCTCTATGCAAACATTTGAACCACCACAGGACAGCTTTTGGGGGCTTCAGAGAAAACCCAAAGTGTTGAAGTCCTGTATTCCTAATACCACTAGTTAACAAGTTTCATCTATGTGATTGCTTTTATTAGAAGTGTGAAGAAACACTGAAGGGTTGGACTGCATGTTTTTGATATCTCAAATCTCATACCTGTCCATAAGGTTGTGGTTTTTTAATTTATTCTTTTAAGAAGCTTGTGACCTGCTAGCGGAGAGGATCTTAAAGCGTTACGGTTCAGTTCAGTTTCTGGCTTTACTGCAGACCTATGAACCGTTTCCCTTTTGTCTCAAACTTACCCCTCTGTGCCATCATACCCTGCCCCAACCCCAAACTTTGTTTTAAAAGGGCATTTATCAGCCACTGACAGCATTACGCTGTAGTAAGCTCCTGTGGTAAAGCTTTTACAAGGCAGACACCTGGAAAAGGGCCTTCAGTCAGAACACACCTATATAGTGTGTATATATGTATATATCTTCTGTATGCAGCTTGTGTTTACAGGCTTCAGAATGCATTGATAAGATACAGTTCATGGGTAGAAAAACATAAAAATCACAGATTGCGAGTTTTATTTTGAAGTTTTAAGTTTTGATAGATCCTTTGAGAATTTTAACTAAAGATAAAAGAGGTTATTTGGCTTGAAGAAAACATTTCCTACTTTCTGAACAGCTTTTAGAATTTTTTCCATTTATTGTATTGTAAAGTTGTATGTAAGTGACTACTTAACTCACCTGAACAAGTTCATCACCTATGACTTCTCTGTATGCTGTGAGTACTTTTCCATTATCTTTTCTAGTAAACGTTCCTACAAGTTTATTTCCTTCCATGTTCCAAGAACCCTACAATGGGAAAAAAAACCCACCCAAATATTTTGCAACAGATACGACACTGATTTGATTTAAAGACTGCAGGAAAGCTTAAAAGTGAGGAGATTAAAACAGTAATAATACTTTTTTGGACATTGATGGAAAGGCTGTAAAAATGAAATTTTAATAAAACCACTAGTTTATTTAATTGCATAATAGTCAAGCTAGATTTTTTTAGTACTCAGCACACCTCATTTTAATTGTATCAACAAAGTCATTTTTTATAAATACCCACTCTGCACTCTAGGTGGCGTACTTAAGCATTATAAGAAGTAAAATTGCAATCAGCGGGATTTCATCGTGTGAAAATTGCTACATACTCTGCTTTTTGTGCACTCTATGGAACTCTGAGTTTCATGGTACAGTATTGAACTATTAACAGTTAAGACTACCTTGTGGTTTTGTATATAACCTGCAAACATTCCTGAACAGTCATACTTCAAAAGTAAAATTTAAATTAAAAACTAGGAAAACAAATAATTAATCTTGAAACTGTACTTCATGAACATACTTGAATAACATATAATAAATACATAATTATATAAAAAGTCTCTTACAGTAAGTTCAGTCCCATCAGCCAGACTGTACTCAAAATTGACTCCCAGAGTGAATTCAATATCTATGGTACGGAAGTTGCTTGATTCTTTGATAGTAAATTTGTTTCCATCTTGCTGAATAGTGATCTTCAGATTATCATGGGCTCCTAGCTTTCTTTTCATCATGTTAACACCTAGAAAAATCAATTACCATCAATCAGAAGAAGAGGCCCTAGAGCATCATATTTGTTTCTTTTTAGTGACATTTATGTGGTCAAGTAAGTTTATTCCAGCATTCTGACCTGAATTTTTATTCTTCTTCACTTTTTATTGAGGCCACCTTCACCAGCACAGATATAATGCAAACCACTATCCAACTGGAGTGGTTGTATTTATATCCATATAATGCACAGTTTATACAAACGTATCAGGATGTTAAAATGACTTGAATCATGTGTTGCTATAAAATTGAAGAATGATAATTTCCTCCTTGGGTAATTTTTGAACTAGTTTCATGTTATCAAAATAATATTCCTGCTATAGAATTCTGCTTAAAGTTTATAATTCAAATTCTCTGAGCCTTTTCCTCAAACGTACGCTTAGGGATTCTTTCCCCTGCTGAAATGAGTTAAGTTGCTTAAGATTAACGTAACGTAATTAAAATCAGAACATTTCTCAGTATCTTTTCCCCCCTCAGTAGAATCTTTTGAAAATAAATGCAGTACACTATGCAAGGGCAAAGCAGCAAACAGCAAAAGGACAGGCTAGCCAGAAGGTAGTTCACAGACAGCTCGAGTTTGTATTCAGCTATAGTGGTGTCATTCTTGTAGAAGGCATTGGAAAAGTAACTTACCCATCGCCTCCATGAACTTCTCATAGTTTTCATTTCTGTCTATTTTCCAAGTACCATTATATGCCATGTTTCTCTCTGTAGGAGGACTGTTCTGAAGTAACGTACCTGTGCAAAGAGAATTTATGTACTGGCTTATCTTGAAAGCAATTTACAGGATGATGTGGCTGACTAAAGCTCAACTGATGCACTTATCTTTTCAAGGAGTAGTTTACTGTAGTTTAATCAAATTTCCCATCGTGACCACACTGCTTGCTGAATCTCTCCCTTATTGCCCCATATCATGACAGTATCTTTATTGTTCATCTTAATAAGGAATTGCTAATCCATTCATTTTATTCACCATATTTGAGTTGTAGTAAAAATCAGCTATCTAGTGAAAGCAATAATTAGACTAAGAAAATTTCTTGACATTTTCTATCTCTGTTGTATCTTCATGCTTGTGGGAGAGTCTTTATGCAACTGGAGTCATTATACTTACCCAACAAACCAAACACAAATCTCTACTTTGTCTATTACAATTTGTTAGAAATCTGTTCTGCTCAACATAATAAGCATAGGGCAGAGGATTTACTGAATGTCTGCAGGTTGTTTCAGAAAAATATCCACTTGCTTGTTATCTAGTGCTGAGCTAGGAAAATTGGGATGATATTCTGTATTCATGTGCTCACTTTTTAATATATAGTATAAATTCTGAGCAGTTTCTACACACTTCTTCATTATAACACATTCAGTGAATGCTATGTGCATCTAACCCATTCCTACAACAGAAAAAGATGTGCAGCTAAGTGAATTTATCTGATATGGTTGATTTCCATAGGTCCAGATTTTGTCTGTTCAAGGATAATGCAGAACATGAGTCTTCCGTGACTTAGATTCTTCTTCCCCACTCCCCTTCCCCTCTAATTGGTGCTACTGGAAACCAAGCAAAACTATTGACCCAGCTGTTGTCTTCACCGAGTTTAGGGTTATAATTATTCTGTTCGCATGGATGGCACCAGCTTTGCTATCTGTTAGCTTCAAAATATAAATGTAAATCCTGAATGCCGAACTGGATTTTGCTTAGCACACAGGTGATGGGTTGTGCTCTGCTTACCAAGTTTTAACAGTGTCTCATGTTATCATAATCTTGTACATCTATGGATTGCGGCCTGAAACGAGAGGTTTTACTGAAGCATCACTATAAATTTAGAACTTTGCTAGTGATACCAGAATAGTGTGGCTTTTCACTCCAGTCAGCTTCATTTTGAAATCAATAGTAATCTGGCTAACAGACTGGAGAGGAAAAATGGCTCAACAAGTATTTCTCACTTGAAAATAAAAGAAAAAAGAACATAGGTTCATATTGTTGCAAGTGATGTAAGGAAAGGTGCCATACTTGCAGCCAAACACGGTGCTAGAAGCTGACCGTGCTTTAGAGTTAAAATTAACTTTTCCAGACCCTTTGGTCTTCTGAAAGATGGGATTTGGTGCAAGCTGGTCTGTTGTAGTTGTGAACTACAGCTATTCCAGTTCAAGAAGACTCTCCCAGCAGTAATTTGCAGAGGTTATCTCAGATCTGCCAACAGAGCTCCTTTTGTGAGTGTTTCCTAATTCATGTCATCTGAAGTGAGCCACCTCCTTGTACACAGGAGATGTTTCAAACCTGAGGGTTTTGCCTAAACTGTGTGGGGAAGAGAGGGGAATATGAAGAATCTCGTTTGCCCAGTGAATGATTGCTGAGTACCCCCAGCATGGGGTCACACTGAACATGTTGGAGCAGTAACCTACCTGGTGAGCTGCAGCTGGGAGAGAGCAGGAACCCACAGCCATGTCCGTGTTCTGTGTCGGAAGGTTCATCTGCAAGTGACAAGGACTGGGATTGTGGACAGGTCCTCTTCAGGCTGCAGCTTGTCCTCTTGCCTTCCACTGTTCCAGCTGCTGTTGTTCGCCTGCCACTCTTCCTGTGCTAGCTACCTGTTCTTTCCTCTTCCCACCTCTTTTATTCCTGTCTTGCAGGGTAAAGAAGCCTGCCAGATGGAAGGCTGTTTACTCCTAATGGCCTCACAATATCCACTTAACAACACCATTTAGATCTCATTATGTAGTTTTTACATGCAGTTTCTTCCCACATTTTCATGCAGTTTTTTATCACCAGAATTAGTATCTTTTGTGAAGGACAAAATTGAAGTACTGCATGTCGCTGTGAACTGGAGCATTGTCAGGTACAGGCAAGACATTTGACTTAGGGAAATATACACATGCTAGCCCCTGTAATTGGAACTGGGTAAAAATCAGCCAACTATAAAATGGAAGATGAGTAGTTGTGTTAGCATGATGCTGAATCCAAACTCAGTGTCTCAAAAAGTGTCATAGTCCATGCCCAGTGCTGTGCTAATCATAGATGCCCATCTTACCCTTCAGCCAGCTCAGAAAATGGGCAAAATGAGTTTCTATCAGAGTCAGATTATCTCTTTATTGCATTGGAGTGTATCTTGACCTTTGTAGTTACCACTGTCAAGCTGTATTACTTATTTAGTGTATATATACATAAAAATACCTGGTGTCTGGTTATAGTTCATCCAGTTTATTGTTGGTTAACAAAATTATTAACTCTCTTTACAGTCTTTGCAGAAGGTTTCTTTCTAACGGTGGTGTAGTGCAACTTTTGAACCACTTCTGTTGTATCCAGTAGAAAACTGAGGCCTGAAATAGCGTGAATTATTCAAATTATTTCAGGCATACATGAAAACTAACAAATAGGAAATGACCTTTTATTTTGAGCATTTCAGGAAAGCTTATCTACTTTTTAGGTGGGTTCTGTATTCTCTCCAAGAACCTGCTGATTTCATTTCATTTAAGAAATGCTAAGGTATCTGAAGTAGTGTTTATATATTTAAACAAAACTAATGTTAATGATTATTGTCCTCATTTGAATCCAGCCTATCTTCTTAACCTCTGAAAAAAATAACTCAGAGTAGTGACATGCTGCAGGTTAAATATGAATTTCTACATCAAACTTACTTCAACAGTTTTTCTGAACCTTAAAAAAGAGGGAGGGTCTTACAGAGCAAGTCCTAAACTAATGGGAAGATCTCTCAGATGTGCTTTTCCAGTCAGTTATCTCACAACTTGCCTTTCCGCCCTTGTGATTCTTTGGTCTACCTCAGAAGTCAGGCTAATCAGCCAACTCGAAACCTTTTCACCATGGGAGCTGCGAGTAGCTGGGTCCTGAATTTCACATCAAAGCTTGTTGCTCCATTTCTGTCCCATTTTTCCCTTCCTTAACATTTCTTTTCACTGGGGATGAATCCTTAGGATCCTGTTCAGATCAGCCCCACAGATCTGTCAGTTAAGTATCTCCACAGGTGGTCAATATTTATGAATTTCATGGTGTCTCTACATTGGTGTAGCTCTGACAGCATAAAGAACTGTTCTTCTCTGAGGTCTGATGGAATGTCAGTGCTAGAACAAGCAGCCGTCTTTTTAATCTCTCACAATTTACATGAGTTATTTAGGACTACTAATGCACAAAAATCTGACTTCAGTTTTCTTACATGTACTAGAATCATACAATATACATTTTATTCAGAGTTGAATTCCTATAAAAGCTGGGTTTCCTTCTAAAATTATAATTAAAATTGTTTTTATAGGTTTTTTTTTTAAATGTTGGAATATTCCACAACCTTTTTCCTTTTTCTGTCTACCTCTTCCTTGTGTGGTTTTCAAAGCTACAATTTTTGCTTAGATGGTGCATTGAAAAACTCATTTTTTAGTACTGCTGGTTGCATGAAAGTTGTGAAAGTTAAGGGTGTGTATTCTTGGCTTTGTGGCTTTCTTCAATGTGCCAGCTTCAGAACACTGAAGGTGGACAAACTTACTACCTTTGAAGTTTGATCTTTAAATGAGGTGGATGGAAATAAATTATTAACTTATATGGTCATGACAATCTCATCATGCCAGTCTGTGATAATCGTACCAAGCTGTATTATGATGGTAATTGACAATGAAGTTCCAAAGATCAGGGTGACAAAAATGCTTTTGCAGTGGGTTATATTCGTCTATCCTATTTATTGTTTTGTGGCTTGTCTTCAAGTTGTTCTGCCTAAAATTAGTTAGGACAGTAGAACTCAGCTTCACCATGGAGTAATAGTGGCTTGGTGCCAGCATAAACATAATACACTTATGTAAATATTAGTATATATAATTTTATATATTGAGAGAGATGAATCCCTGTTAAAACCATGCAGACTAACTGGTTTCTGTCAGGTAGTTGTGAACTGATTTGGCAGTGTTTAATGCATGTTTTCTACTGCATGATTCTTCTATATGTCTTCAGATGGATTGCAAAGATGGTTGGGCACTTAAATCATTAAAGTGCCCCTGGATCCCTTATTGTGAAGTTTTGCTAAGCATTTAAACCACAAACACTCAAATTTATGTCAATATGGTAAATAGATAATTCCATGCCAGTAAAGCCAACTTTAGCATAACTATGGGTGGCCTAGCAAGAAGGAGCTCAATGGAGCCTAACTAACACCATCTCTTGGATAAATAATTTCAAAGTACATTTTGCAGTTGGATGTTGTATTGCAATTGGGTGTTGTATTGCAGCAGGATTAGACCATACTTGAGCTAGATTTTGTGCTACTCCAGCTGCCTGTTTGCTAAGTTTCTGGTTTTATTTTGGTTCAAGGAGAATCTCCTGGATGCTGCTAGTATGCAATCTGTTCAACATGAAGACTCAACATCTGAAGATTACTTAGAAATTTCCAGTAAGTATAGATCCATTTTTCTGATTAGTTAGTAGTGGACTGTGGATCTTAAAACTTACTCTTAAGTGTCTGTATACACTCCTTTTAACTTCTGTGTAATGGCTGTGATCCATAAAGTGCTGCATGTTTTGGAGAGTTGATGACTGGAGAGAACTGAAGTGCATGAGCTAATAACATCCAGGTTAAAAGAATCTAGAAGCAAAAGGCAGGATTTTCTTAAAGCAGTAACAACTCTGGTATTTACTTCATCCATTACTGCATGCTAAAATGAATCCTAGGATGACCTAGAATAGTAGAATCTAGCCTAGTTTCAATGAAAAGAGGGTGACAGTGAATGATTGCCAATAAAAATAGGTGTGCTTTTCCAGTAAAGATTATGTGAATCTCTGAGTGTTAGTGCCATTTGTCACTTGTCACATAGAGACTGATATGTCTGTTGACCCATAGGGCTTTGTGTCAGGCTTATCAAAGGTATTTAAATGTATATCTTAATACTCTTTTCCTGTATTTTCCAGGCAAATACTTAGTAGCAGACAAATTTAGGGAAGCAGTTTCTTTTTGTTCAGAATATGAAATGTGATCAAAGGGTGGGGTTGAGTTATAGTCCAGTGAGCTAACAATGTACAGTATTGAAAGTCTGCATCAGTGTTTTCAGTTTCTCCAAAATCTGAACTGGCTTTTCGTTCATTTCAACATAGCTCTTTGCTGATCATACGCTTTTGCTCTTGGTTATAATGTAGCTCCAAACTCCACCAAAGATTATTGTGATTATCTGGATTAGTGACTTGAATCTAATCTCATCTGTAAAATAGGGAGCTTCAGAGTTCTTCTGAGCTCAGCACAATAGTAAGAGAGCACTCTATATGGCTCAGATATTTAAATATTTGTATATCCAAAAGGAAAAGATGGCTTCAAGACAAACCATTCTTTTCTTCATATCTCATGTAAAAGCAGAATGGATAGCTAGATCCTGGGTTTATTTCCAGCTCAGGAATGGACTTTCTGTGTGACCTTGATCAAATTAACCCCTCTACTTATCTGTAAAATGAACTTCCCTTCCGTTAAAAAGCCACATATATAATAAAATAACGTGCCAGTGACTTGATTAACTACTGTAAAAAAGGATTCTGAAGAAAAGCCTATGTATGAATGTATCATGTGTAAACTAATGCTATGATTTAACCATGGATTTTACTCCTAGTTTTTGTTAAATGTCTTTGATGATGTTAAACAAAAGAAACCTGTAAAGTATAGATCTGCGTATCAGCCACTATGAACCAGTGGGTGGGCAGTAGCAGGCTATGGCTGAATTGATTATCCTCATATTTCAGCAGTAAAGAGGATTTTATCTTTATTTGATAGTACAGATTCAGAATAGAAGATAATGCAGCTGTTTGGAGAACAGTTCGATCTCTCAGGAAGTGTAAAAATAAATTTCTGTGTTAAATAAAATAAGAGCTTTGGAATAATGCAGCCAGGTATTTCAAGAAATTCTGAATTGTAAATACTGAAGTGAAAATTTACTGTGTTTATAACTTGTGGTATTTTTCAACTGCACGTGCTAAAAAATGCTACTCTCCTCAGGAGGGCTGAAAAACTCAATGGCTGTCAGATTCCATAAATTTAGATCCTAAAGCTTACTATTGTAACAAACTCACACATTTGAATTATTTCAAAAAAATCTTAAAAGGGTGAGATTTCACAGGACTGTGAAATGCATGGCAGCAACAGCTGTCACCACTGTTACTAAAAATATGGCTGGAGGAAGGCGCTATTGTCTTTTCCATTTGTTGAAAAGGTATTGTAGTTGTGCAAGATGTGAAAGACCGAGTGTAATACTCTTTTTCACCTCTTCAACAAAAATACCCTCATTCAAGGTTATATTCTTTTCTGGGCTGGGTAAGAAATGTATTCCAGTATTCTGTTGAAAACTGTGCCACTTCTCAGAAATGAATTCAAACATTCAGTAGGCCAGTGAAGACTAAGCAGGAGCATGACTAGGTTGGTGAGTGGGCTGGAAAGCTTGTAGTTCCAACAGCAAATGGTTACCTGATATATGTAGATATACATAGACAGTTCTTCAGTTGCGCTCATAAGTTGCAGTTGGTTCAAGCAAACAGTGCTTGTGTTTTGTGCTGAACTAAATCTGGCCCTTCATAACTTTTTGAATGAGACTGTTGTTTGTCAGGGATGTACATACTTTTTGGTTTTGCCTAGAGCTAAAAAAAGTCAAGCCAGAAGTGTTGCTGCGGAGAACCTAATAGGCAAAGAACAGAAATTCCCAAGAAGCCCATTGGTGTGGAATTACTTCTAGGATCAGCAGTTAGCACATGATGAGGCTTTTGTCAAAAATAATTTTGTCATAGTTTTGTTTGATGTCACTGGGTTCACTATTTCCATCTCTCTTACATGCTACCCCAGGAACTGATATTTGGGGGCAGAGGATGAGGATGGATCTGTGTAATGGTTGTACTGGCCGGTTCCACTTATCCAATAAATAAACGGATGTCTGACGGCTCCTAGTAAGTGTAGCTGCAGTGCTCTCTAGTGGTTAGTAGCACTGAATTATTTTTTGCTGGTTTTAAACGAGGGGTACTTTACCACTGGCTCATCTCAGTAGTACTTGTAAGTATCTTGACATTAATAGTGAAGTTTTTCTCTTCAGGATTTCTAGGACCTAGAGAAGTTATTGTAAAATACAAATTTACAGAAGCAATGATTTGAATCAGGGAACAATGAGGTGTTGAAAATTCAACCTCAATAATATTAATTAACAAACAGTAAAATTTGACATCATCCTTTTTATTTTAAAAAGCATGAAAACAGTACAAAGAGAAGAATGAGGAAATAAGTAATAAGCAGCAGTTTGACCACAGAAAATAACTGGACTCTATATTCTCTTTTAGCTGTACAGTAAGTAGGACTAATGATTCTCTTAAGTAATGTAACTAGTTTTACTAAACAGTCATACGACAGAAGCAAGCAAGAACATGTAAGATTCAAAAGACTTTAATACTGCTCAAAGGCAAAACATAATATACAGAGTAACCCCCTTAACCTAGTACAAAAATACTGTGCCCAGAAACTATGTATTTGTTCAAATATTTTTAAAAGAATACAAATGCACAAACTCAGTGGCTAGTGACTGTGATTAAGATTTTTATTAAACTATAATAGAAATGTATATTAAAACTATATACAGTGCATTTCACACTACATTCTTTAAGAGACACATGCGGGTGTCTGCCGTGTGAATACATAAGAGGGCTCAAATTCTAACTTCAGTTACATCTGTAAGGTACCTTGGGCATCAGCAGGAATAGCTGAATACAGCAAAGAGCAGGTGAGGCAGGTGTTACCAAGGGTAAGAGTTTGGTCCCTCTTTATAGGTAAAAAATGTGGATTTGACCCATACTTTCACTTTCTATACAGCTCAATCCAACTCCCACTGAGGTAAATGGGAATCATATAATTGACTTCCAATGGGCATTTGAGCATGCCTTAGGCCCTGGCATGACAAGCTCATGCTGTGAAAGTTAGTGGAGACTAGCTATTATATAGCATTGTCACATAAATACACATTTACAAACAGTGGTACTTAGATATGAGTTTCTCTATGGAAACAAACTTCTTTATGTGGAAAATAAACTTTCCCATGCAATTTCCATTCATCTAGCAATGACAAAGATAAACTATCTTGCTTTCACAATTTGCTGTATTTAGCGTGTCACTAATTACCCAGCCAGATTCTGTGATGTTTCTTGTTCCTCTGAAAGTCCAAACCAAAAAATCTAGCCCTCATTATTTATCATACTCTGGCCAAACTAATTTTTTTATTCAAGCTCCAATGTTCAAGCTTATCTTTCAAATTAGTGCAAGTCCCTGAAGAAGTACAGCAGGGAACTGTGAAATAAAGCTGAAACCTTGTGGAATGTAAACTGCATGTGATTTGACATGAAGAAGAAACTACAGCATCACTCCTAACTAAAGCTAATGTATAAATTTGCCTGAAATACTAGGTCTCTATAAAACCTTTAAAAATGTATGAATTTATTATGAGTGAGGCATTTTTGCCATCAAAATCTCATGCATAACTGTAGGGGGCACTAACCAGATCACTCGGGCAACATCCCCTAATTTTAAGGCGCTAGATCTGATTCTTCATAATCTTTCTGTATAATGGGTTGGAAAATCAATTACCTAGTAATTTTGAAAAATCTTATATATGAATTAGTATTCTGATTTTGTCAGTTTGTGCCACTGCCAGATAAAATGCATTGGATTAGAGTTCAAAAGTTTATCTTTACATGCACGCAATTGTCAGAGGGGGATGCATAAAATCAGGCTTCAGTCCTCTCTTCTGAAGAGAGATCAGCTGTTCATCAATGGAATAGATTATTCACTTTTATCACTAGCCCACATGTACTTATATTCTGTGAAAATATGAGAATAATCTGCTCTTAACTTTAAGCTGCTACTAATTAAAAATCAACACCATCTCCAAAATCAACATTACATTATTTTCCCCTCCTTTCTTCTATTGTGTGAGATAATAGAAAACCTAGACATTCTACAGCTAATATTGGACGTGTGGCTAACTTGTTGGAAAAGAAGTACTACTTACAGCTTAAGAGCCTCACTGTTGTTTTTAATTAGAAGAGGTAGAGTTAATCAGTAATTTTGTGTATGTTAATACATATGACAAGTAATTTTTTTCAGAAGGGGAACAAAACCAGAAAGAAAAGTACACTTTAAGCATTAAACTGTGCTGTGGAGTGACTTTAAAAGAAAGTATGTTGATGTCTGAGAACAAGTAGGATACTAACTTAGATGTCTTCATTGAGACAAGTATTAAAAATTAGGGGGACAAATTTTGTACCCGAAGACTTAAATATCAAATTTTACAATGGCTTTAATGGAGTTAAGACTGAACTGACGAAGTGATAAACTCCATTTCAGCTTGTTTCTTGTAAAATCCACACTGATTGCTTTAGCTAGACCATATAAGTTGGGGAAAACAGGTTTGAGACCCGACTAAAGTAATTAGATACACAACTCATGATGAAATTAATGGCAGCTGCATGGCTGTAATCCACTAGCTGGGTTTGAAAATGCTGAATTCTGAAGGCAGAGAATTTCAGGCAGAAAACAGCCTGGCTTATTTTCATATTGTCACTTATCTACATTATGAAAGGAATCAGCAATTTCTGCAAATAGTTCATACAAAGCTATGACACAAAACCAGCACACTCTGACTTTGCCTTCAGGCAGAGTAAAACACTATATAAACAATTTGATCACTCTTTGAAATTTCATGAATTACAGCAATCTATGCTTTTAAGTTTCTTAAACCAGTAGTTTAAAGGGTTTGGTTTTGTAGAAATACGTACAGATACAGGTGTATTATGATAGTTAAATGGTTTATTTACTAGGAACTGCATTTCTATGTATGTTCCAATCTTTATAGTGGAAGAGATTCTGTGGGATAGATGTGTACAGATACGTAATTAAATATATGCACATACTGTATAACTGTGTTCATTTTAAGTGAACCTTTGAAAAAATGCAACGTCACATCCATTTTTTTCAAGTCAAAGGTATGAATCCAGCACTCCTTTGTAGTAGTTATAAATTTATGTCATAATAAAGCTTTGCTGAACGGACAATATAGCAAAGAAATACTGTGATCCTAATGTAAATGATACATCACTACACTGTAATATCACCATAGTTGATTTGCTGTGTTGTCACCATGAATTACTGCTCTCAACCATACTAGCAAGAATACACCTTTATATACATATAATTTATTCATATTTATATTAAATATGTATCTCATCAGTTAGCATAATAATTATATTTCAGTATCTCAAGCATTCACGGAATAGAATATACAAGGACTATGCAAATCCTGAAGCAAATTTCCTATTTATCAAAAAGTACCTAAAAACTTTTTCTGGGGGGTGTGTGTTGGGGGGGCAGGCTGCTGTCACTTTTCTGCTTAGCTATGACATACTACATACATATATTGTACTGTATATGCATATAAATACACATATGGAGCACTGCATAACAGTAGCCCTGGAACGGTTAATTATTGTTGAATTCCATACTTTTTTTGAAAATCTGGAAAAAAATCTGGAAATATTTTTGTAGAAAAATGTTTTCCAATTCAGCTGCAATAATATATTATTGGTAGTCATTAGAGAAGTCTGAGATAGGATTTAATCAGTGACAAATAATTTAGGTTGGCAGAAATGCTGCAGACTATCAAAATACCTTATTGTACATTTAAAAAAAATTTACTATGAAACTCAGTATTGTCAAACACTTTGAAACATTTGCTTCATCTTTTGTTAGCTTCTGGTATAGTTTATCTAAATGCAGAGACTGATAAAAGGTTGTTTTCACTGTCTTTCTGATCAGCTCTTACAAGGGGGAATTGATAATCTCCTGGGAAGAAGAATTTATTGCAGTTTCCAACTAGAATTTTCTGGATTACTGTGATAGAAGTGAACTCCCACACTTCAAAGTACAATCCCAAATGTATTACTTTTGCCTAATACTATTGCTGATTTTAACTGAAAAATCATTACTACAGATTAAAAAAAACCCACCTGTCTCTGTGCAGCCAGTTACACCTACTGCTAACCAATCTTAGATGGCTGACATTGATCTCCTAATCCTATCTACCCAAAGAATAGTACTCTCTTTGTTTTACTCTTTTGGGGTTTGTCTAATGTGTATATTTTCTTGAATTGATTCTCAATTCAAAACTATTTTTATTAGTCATCTCCATTTGCACAAAATATCAATGTTGCTTTTTTTACTAGTGCAAATTAATTGATTTCTTACTTTTCTGAACGTTAACGCCTCATATACAAATGGCAAATCCCTGTAGCATTCTCGGCTATTTTTGCTTTCAGTAATCTTTTCTCCTGTTCCTTTAAGACATTGTGATTAATCAGTGTTAAGATTAACTAATGCTAAAAATGATTTTTAGAAGATGTTAACAGAAAACTTTCTTCAAAGTGGTCATAGCCATTTCATAATAGCACTGGTCTAAAGAATTAGTCATTGATAGTCACCAGAAGTGTGCCATTCCTGCATCATTCTGATTCAGATTTTCATCTCTTGCAGTCACATTCTCTTTCCTGCCTGTGATTCGGTCTGTTGGTTATGATGTTGTTAAATTCAACTTCCAAATGAAGTTAAAACCAGCATATAAAAATGATCCTGTTTAGTTTCCATTTCTCTGTGTGCTTCTTGCAGCTTTCTATGGGAGCCATTCTTCCACAGCAGCCTGCCAGTTATGTTGTGACATTTCATCAATCTTCAAGCAGTTTCCATTATCATGGACAATTATGACACTCCACCACAAAACTCCTAAGACCCCCATTGCCTAGTAATTCACAGGGTTTTCAAAAATTTCTCCAAATGTAAGATATTTGCTAAGACATTCCTCTAATATGAAAAAAACTACTGGGTGCACAGATTCTGGGGCTTTTTCACTTCAAAGCCCAGTTCCATCTCCTCAAAGAGGTTAGCATAGTATATGCTGGGCTAGGCTCCCCAGAGTTAGTCCCAATCTTTCCTCTGAATCCCTGGAAAGAGAACAGGCAAGACTGCTCATTACTTTTATAGTATAACTCGACAAGATTGGAAGAGAAAAAAAGGTGCGAAATGCAGTAGTCTTTTAAGATACTGGCCACAACATGATCACTAAACAACTATATACATCTATAAAGTAATAGGCTGTCAGGGACAGTTGAGTAACTGCGCTCGTACCTTCTTGTGGAACAGGGTAGCAAAAACTACCCTTGCAGATCTTTTTCCATCTCAGTCAGATGTAATAAAAGAAACATTCTATCTTCATATAACCTTGGCATATACATGGTCATGCTATATCTTGAAATGTGGAAAAATACTACAGCAGTGGCAAAACATAAGCCAATTTCATACAGTGTTTGGCAAAATGCAGTACTCCCCTATTACTATGTCTTCTACGTGAACTTAAGCTTGTGGTTGTTAAATCACTATCTCAGTTCCGTTTGGCTTGATTGCTTTCTCCATTAATCAGATTCTTCTCTTGTTGTTCAGCTAAGGATTGCCATTTCTGCCTATTTTTTCTACAGCCATCCAGTAAAGGGTAGCACGCCTCTGACACGTGCGTTAGGGCCTGAAATAAATTAAGAACATGTAAACAGATTACATTTAACAACAAAATAAGTGTTCTTAAAGATGACCATGAGAGAGACCTGAATGACTGAAAAACGAGGTCTATCTGTAATTGAAATTGAACTTGTATTTTGAACTTTAAGCAAGGCTTCCTGCTGCACATCAAACATGAACACAATTACCTGGCGCTAGTGCAGATTAGACTGAGCAGCAGTGTCCAGAGAGCACATGATGTAGTAGCTACATCATGTGATGATGTAGCACATAGGTGCAGAAGGAACCACGATAAGTTTGTTGTATTATGCACAAGTGACCTTTCCAGTGTTCTAGTGAAGTACTATGCATGGACTTTGTTTGCAAGGCAGTCCTTTGAATGTATAGCAAGGTTGGTCACAAGGATGACCTTGGAATGGTAATCGGACACAGACCAGGTCATCCATGGGACCATATTCACTGATGGTGTATCAACTGATTCAGAGGACTTCTCCCAGAAATATTTGAATTCAAGACAGTTAGCACACGATAGATAAATTGCATTTGACACTTAGTGCCTTTTCGGAATAAGTGTGACTGAAGTCAATCAAGTATTTTTCCTGATGTGGCTGTGTTACTATATCAGAGTGAAGGAAAACTTGATTCTGATATTTAAATACAGAATTGAAAAAAATAAATAAAAGAACAATTCATAAGCATTTTTGTATGTTTTTCTTTCCTGACGGAAGTGATAAAAATATATCCTCACATTATGACAGTCAGTCCTTACTTGCATAAAGGGTTCTGTTGGCTTTTGGAATGAAGTCACACTATTCAGAAGTGTAAAGTGGGAGTTTAATAGTTCAGACAGTGCAGGACAACAAGGTAGGGGAAAAAGTGTTTGAGCCCACTGATTCTATAACTGTTATGACCGACTGCAGAATACACAGAGAAGAATCCTGGCCCTTCTGCTGGTCACTATACAAAACAAAATTTTGAATTCTGAATTCTTTAAAACTCTTAAACAACACTTTTTATCAATGCACTACATGGATACCATTCTTTTCCTAGATAGCAAAGCCTTAGTTTTGTGACCTTCCCTGATGATCATAGCAGCTCACTGGAGCTGCTGGAATCTAGAATATAACCCAGGGATCTAACACCAAGTGCACCGAGCAGAGCAATTACCACTAGGTTTTAAAAAATTATAACAAAATACATTAATCGGACAAACATACCATGAATGATAAATACTAAAATAATAATTTCTTCAACCAAATAATGAACCATATGTAATATATAACAAAAAAATCTTTTTTTACTAAAGGACTAGTTTTGTATTTTATTTTTATTCTAGTTTTAAATCTGCATCTATTAGAGGCTACAGTGAGCAGTTCTGGGTTTAGATACTTGCAGTTCTTTCTTAGGCACCATACCTCATACAGCTGCAAACAAACAGCATCTATGAATCCAACCTGCATGCTGGGAATTTTATTCTTCTTCTCTCTGTTCATTAGATCCTGCAGATAAGAAGTAAACAAGCTCTGTGTTTAAATGCATTAAATAAAAATGCAATCAAACCAAAGAGACAGGCTGGAATTAAAAAGAAGCACCTTAAAAAGCACAGCAAGCTCAGGATAGCCGGGTATCAGTACATGTGTTACAATGCAGGTAATCTGACTGCATGACCTGCCTTAGGGGATCGTCTTTGGACTGACAGAGCCCAAATAGGTAGATGAATAGACAAGCTTACTGGTTTTGGATAGGTTGCAAATAGGTACCAATTTCAGAATGTATTTCCTAGACAATTTAGTAATACGAATTTAAAAGAAATAACGCTGTCTGTTCTTCTGGCTCAGAGATAATGACACACTGTTGGTGTTTGGGAACCACAGAAGAAAACTGACTACTAGGAAGACAGGGAAGGAGTTGGTCCTATATTCTGGTCAGTGGGAGAAATTGTGGCTTTTGAAAGGAATGTGAAGTGCTCTTTGTAGAAGCCATTTTGAAAGAGGTGATTCTGCATGATTCTGCCACTTACTGTTGGTTCTATGTTGAGTTCCTTGCGCTCTTTATCTCCTTGATCAAAGAACTCGGTAGCTACAAGCTCAGCAATCTGTAAGAGATTTCACACATTGAGAGCTCTAAAAAGTTTGCTTGCTACCTACAATCAAAACTGTTTCCTGTGTTTCCTCTCTCTCCTTAGGATATATCAAATTGGGAGCCCCCGTAATGAGACTCTCCAGCTTAACAGCTAGCTTTTAGAATTCTTCATGCACACATCTGTGCACAAACAAAACACCTGCATGTGCTGAGATTTATTCTGACAAAGCAAAGAATAAAATGGCACATAGGCATCTTAGCACTAGTAACAGCTGGAATGAACAACACAGAAAAAGGTCAGCTGATACTAGTGTGTTGTGTCAATTGACTGCCTTGTAGTAACACAGGAATGTTGGAAAGAACAAAGATTCCTGATTTACCTTTGGATTACTGCTAACATGGTGACATAGCTAAATGCACAGATCTTGCCACAAAGACCTGAGAAAGTCTTCAATCCACATACAGCATTTTGAAGGACTGCTTCCTAAGGCTCTGTATTCCACCACTGCCTTTGCATAAGGACTGGATGGAGGAAGCAGAAGCCATTATGCAGACTTTGTATTTAGCACATCTTAAAATTAAGCACGTACCCGTTGCTGAACTGGCCATGGTTTGGTTATGGCTGATAAATCACAAGCAGTCATCAACATTGCTCTGTAGAAAAAACAGAAAGAAATCTATGAATAACTGTATTATGAAATGTATGTAGCCACCAAGTCAAGTGACTAGTAAAGTAGAATATAAAATTCAAGGAACACTAAAGTCAGAAAAACAAGTGAAATTAAAGTTATAAAGGTATCCAGGGCTTGATAATGTGGTAGACAGAAGTGAGCAAATCTAGACTGGCTCATTTGGTGGATTTGCATCAAATGAACTGTTTCATTCTATTTGCTACTGGACAGACAGCACTTTTATTTATTTCTTACATTAGCAATGACTGCCATCTTTATTGACAGTATGAGGGCCAAGGACTGAAATGGGAATAGACATAGAACATGACTAAATTAGACTGGGTTTTAAAGGCACTGAATTTGAAATATGGCATCCTTCCTTTCTGGGACAGCCTATGTAAGCCTGCTTTTCTGTAGCTGTGCATTACAATATATGTCTCCATTCTTAATCTTCTTTTTTCTTTACTGCCGGTATGGAATCAGCTTCAAAACAAACTGCCTGTCCTGAATCTTTAGTTATTGGTTTCAGCAATTCAATATTTAAATATAAAGTATCAAAAGCAAAAGAAAACGGTACCGAGACAGGAACCCTACACTCTTTAGGAAGAACAGAAATGCTCATGTAACTCCATGTGCTGCTTAACAAAGTTTATTATACAGGTTGCAGACTTAGTAATTCAGACCCAGGGAGTCATTCAGTGACCTGTGTGCCAGTGCCAGTTTGTACAGGCCCAGAGACACAGATCTGCTGGTTTTAATGAAGTTCACAGCAACATGGCATGGAAAATTTGGCACCTAATAATATTAACTGACTTCTTAATTATTCTGCTTTTACTTACAAAAAGAGCTCCTTCTGTGTAGGATCTTCCCAATTAAATTGCTTCTTCCTTAGAAGTTCAAAAAATTCTCCTCTCCTCCTTTAAAAGAAGTTAAAATAAGGTTTTGCAGCATGCTGCCACAATCCAAACATCCAGCAAAGACTATCCAGCCAAACTTGCCTCTGACTTACTTTATGTATAGTGCCAGGTCTGTGGCAAGAATGGCTTGTTTTATCATTTTCAGTGTGGCCTTGTATTCTTCAATGGAAAGGCTGCTGAGAATCTGATTTCCCTTTACAAAAACCAAAAACAGTGTTATCAGTAAAATGGGCAACAGCACACCAGTTTGCTAAAATGTCTCTTAGATACTAAATCATTATGAGTAGCTTGCTGATATCTGATGTCATTCTTTTACCCGGCTTCCTTTTGCAGATTCCCCAATTTAAAAATAAAAATTCCAGTCTTCTTGAGTAATGGCAGAAAGCTGCACAGCAAAAGCATCATAATGGACTATTACAAAATGAAACTGCAAGCAGAGCAACATCAAAGCCTTTAAGTCCATTTCATTCATCAAAATTAAATTTGCCACTAGCTATATCGTAGCATTTCGCTTTCCTTCCCCTCTGCCCCTGAATCAGAGGAACTATAATAGATTCCACTACCTGCCTATACGCTTCATGTAAATGAAAGTATTTCCCTTTTATGAAGCAACATAAATAACAAGCTGTTACATAGAAATATAAGCTCAGCAGCCCACTTAAACCAAAGCACTATGGAGCTGGTGAAATGACAACTTGCCTCCACTTTTTTTCCATATTTTCCTGAATACAATTTCATTACAATACAAAGCATGCTGGAAGTACCATCCATACCTGTGATACAAAATAAGCAGTGAAAATATACTGCTTTGAAATGATTGTGCATGCTGAATAACTGGTCTTAGAATTAGTTAATAATATAAAAAAAGAAGAATGCCGTTTTATTTGCATATTTACTTAACTTAGGTTTGGCTTCACTTTGGAATGTCAACATTAGCAGTGTTTGGTTTGGTCTCATCAGGACTGCTTTGTGTATGTGTAGGCCGGAATGTTTTTTGACATGAGAGCGAGGACTGGGGTTTGTTTGGTGGTTCATAAGAGGTCATGAAAATGGCAACACAGCCTTTTTTTTCCTTTGCACCAAGGAAGCAGGTACTCAAAAGGGCATTAGCAAGGCTTCCCTTATCAGGCAACACTTGGAAAGGTTTGGTGGCACTCAGCAATGGAACTGTGATTTCAAAACTGCTGCATTTGCTTTCTTTACCCAAAAAGGAATAAAGATCACTTAGGAATGTATAAGGGTGGGAATCTATCCAAAAGCTAAAAATAAAAAGTAAAATAGGGAATAGTTTCCTTCAGCATACACGAGAATGTGGCACTCACTGGACTATTCAGGATCATAAGGCATTGATCAAAATGATGATGCTCCATGATTGAGTGGCAATACAGTTGAGCCAGTGGATGTTCGCTTCTGAGGAGTAAAAAGACCCATCAGATGGAGAAAGCAAATTAAACATACTACTAATCCAGAAATAACTTCCCTTTTAATGTCCTCTTCTCATTATCAGGTTACTCCCCCCCCCCCCCATTCTTGTTCTTAAACAGTTCCTTTCCCCTTTCTGTGTAACTGGCCAAACAAAATGAATACATTTTGAGGGATGCAGGGGGAGTGCAGATAAAAAGACCATGCTGTTACTTTGTCAGAGCAGTTACAACTCTAGTTTTCTGTGTTCTGTTACCTGTAGAGACCAGCTGCACCCAAGGAGCGAGAATGCAATACAAAGTTTTATAAAGAGTGAAAGTTCTTGTATAAAAAGGAAGGGCAACAAGAAGGGTTCATCCACAAGCAGAATTTAAGTGACAGTTTGGGGGTTTGTAACATTTTACACACCAGCCTGGCATATTTAGTCAGCTCAGCTACTGAGCTTGTAAGTAATAATGCAGACCTAATCAGAAGCCCACTGATACCAATGGAAAAATCCCTGCTGACCTCAGTGGACTCTGGTGCAGGGCCCAAAATGTTGATCAAGTAATTTCCCAGTGTTAGTTAACTGTATTGGTACTTCATTCATCTCCACTCTCTTCATGACCAAACTATTGCAATATTGCTACCTACCCTTTCCCCAGGGTAAAATCCAAAAGGGAAACGTGTTGGTTGTACTGTAGGCAGTGAAAAACAGCATGAAACCAACTCTGCGGATGCAGAATTTAAAGCTATCTTAGTCTAGAAAATAGAATTTACTGTTTGAGTAGCTTGAGACAAAATACAGAAACTCCTCCTCTCTGAGGATTTCCAATTTCCCTGTGTTCCTCATTGCATAATATGGTTCTTAGCTTTTGCTACTGTATCTTCATTTTCAGCCCCTGGTCCCACATCACTTATATCATCTCTTCAACTAAATCAGGATTCTTTTGGAAGTCTGTTTTGCTGCTGATCCTGAATCTATTACTCTAATTATAATCTGACCTACAAATGTTTAATCATGTAAGAAATTCTTTTTTAGCATATAGTTCCATGGGACTTTTTGTATGGTTAAGGATCATTCACATGAATTACTGGTTGCAGGATTGGGTCCCTATGTAAGTGAGTGCACACAGAGACTCAAATAAAAGTCATAAGAGGAGACTCCGGGGATTTAATAAGCACAAAAATGTGGAGAGAAAGATGGAAAGACAAACAAAAATGCGGAAAGGGAGATTAAAGGATGCAAGCCCCTGAGGATTATGGGCTGGCTGCCCAGCACCTCCTCTGAGATCACTGCAAAAGGAGTATAGAGCACATACGCTTGCGTGTTTCTGTAAGGAAACAAACTGTAGGATGGTGCCAACACATGCTGGGTGAAATTCCCATTGAATTAAGTGGGATGCATACTGTGTCCCCTAAAGTTCATCCTGACTGAAGAGAGAAATATGTGAGAAATATCTTAGGTTATCTTCCCAAGTACTGCACCAAACTTGAGCTTGCTCAGTACTTACAGACCCTGGCTGTCTGGGAAGATACAAGTGCTGGAAATAAACTCAGGTCCTACTTCTGTAGTACACAGCATTTCTGTTAAACCACTATGCCAGGTCAAAGGACACCACTGCTTTCTGAACACAGTGGTTTGGTTATGCAGTTTTCATACTCTGTGCTTGCCTACTTTACATGTGGGTTTGGAAGAAAAAGGAAATAAAACCCCTGCATATCTACCAAGAGACCTTTAAGCAGTTCATTTCCTGTAATTTCTACTACCGGGACCATTTTAATTTTTGAAACCCTGTTGCTTAGAGAAAAGAATCATATGCTAAATATCCACTCTCCCTGCTTCCAAGGAAGAAACAAAAGGGATCCGTTCCTGGAAAAAAATAACTCTTCATTTAGATTTAAATGAGGGACTTAAAACCAAAATTCATGGAACTTTCTATTGAAGAAGAATTATTAAGCTGTAATCATCTCTGCTTTACAGCATGTGTGAATGTTAGATTTTGCTGTCTGACACTTTCCCAGGACATTTTTGAGAGGAGATGACGCATCTCCAGATGTCTTCCAGGAAATTTATTTTTAAGTAAATAAAGTGAAAAATAGCTAACCGGTTCCAATCACTGCAAGGCTATAGTTACTGCTGGAATCCCCCATTAGGGAACTAGAAAAAGGTTACTCTCTCAGTTTTGTGAGGTTTTGGCATTTGTTTGTGTTTTGCTTTACACATCAGTCTTAGTGTTATTCTGAACGTATATCTGAAAGGCAGGAATTCTGCTTCAGCTTACTTATTTTCTGCCTTTCAATATTCTCTGCCTCCAACAAACTTTTCCTCCCCTAGTGTCTTTCTTTACACACAGCGAGAACAGCAGACCACTTCTTCCAGAGGTAGCTTCAAAACCACTCTCCAACTCTGCCAGAAAAAGATACAAGTATACATTTCTGGGTATCTTTTCCCCATCTCTGGTCAGATCAGGACACATTGCCATATCACAGTAATCACATTATACCATGTTTTAAGTCAAGCTATTTATTTAATCGAAGAATCATACACTGTTGTTCGAAGTGAATACTAAATTCACTGAAAAACACATTTTGGGCAGATCTGAAACTATTAATAAATTTTAAAAACCCAAGTAGTTTTAGTTAAAAATTAAAATATGGATAAAATTGTAGAAGAGTTCAGATGTTTCCTTTTGATAACTTCAAAGCGAAATATTTTGTTTAGTAAAAATATTTTGTTTCAAGGTTTTAAAACAAATTTTGGCTTTTTGCATTGTAAAGGTTTTTCTGTAATTCCAGAATTGATCAAAGTTAAAGAGTACAGATAACCCCAAATCAATGCAAACCAGTCATACATTTTTAATGTGATTTTAAATATGCGTCTTATCCAAACCAATTTAGAATTCAGGAGAAACACGGCTACATCATGAGTTAAACAGAGTTCAAAATGGTAGGGAGACACCTTTGTATCAGATGGCTGCAGATCTCGGCTCTGTGCTGGCCCAGACTAGGTGGGGGACAGCTGGTTGGGCATAGAGCAATCTGAAAAGCTGCACGTTTCCTACACGCTGTCCCTTAGAAGCTGGGACCTTTTGCTGTCACTGTATGGGAAATGGGGGATGGGACATCTGGAACAGAAGCAGGAAGACGCTGCCCCTGCACAGTCTACAAAGAGTTCACTTCATCTGCTATGGCATTTAGTCAACAACTGAGGTTGTGCCTCTTTGCTTTGGACTCTTGAATGTTTCTGGCTGTTCTTGCACTTACTGCTTTGTAAAAACCTGCTCCTTTGCATAGCCTCACATCATCAAATCAAGTAGGTTGTACTTCATTTAGCGCCGTGATTTTGGTATTCATTTGTTTTTATTTAACTTCTCTCAGACTTGCTTACCTTTGTATGTAAGAGTTGTTCACTCCCCTGTGATCCAAATCATGGCTTAGAGTTGCTATCAGCAGAGCCAGTGTTTCTAAGTCAGTCAGTTTGCTCTATATGTAAAGAGTAATACAAGAAATGAGTTAGCTTTATGATGGGGATTTATTTTGCACAATGTATTTTATATCTGCTCTCTTGTCTTTACCCACATAGCAGATACAGTTCAAGCCCAAGGAGGACACAGTCATAAAATGGTATGCTGAGAATAAGGGTTATCTCTGAAGTTGTAGTGCACAGTAGTAATCATTCTCCATAGGCCTCAATGCAGTTTTCAGAGGGAACATCATTTAGCTCTATATATGCTGATGAGAAGACTGACACAGAAGAGGAAGTGACTTGCATAATGTCACCTGGCAGCAAAGAGAGAGCATGGGGAATTTTTTAAAATTCTGGCCCCATGACTTTTAGCTCAGCTCCTCTATTACCTCAAGGGAGTTAGGCTACATTCCCTAAATAGGTATAAAAATAATTATACAAATGTCGTTGGAATAATCAGAAGGGAAGAATGTCATGCTTTTCATTGATCGCTGGGCTAATAAATTAACAGAAGTTTAAAACCCATGGAAAACAAAATCAACCAATATCTGACTCTTTGATAATGAGTTTATTCTGGAGCTCCAACAAGGATTAGAGAAAAGGTTACAGTTTCTCTTTTATGACTATTTCATATCTTTAATATTGTTCAGTAGAATTGGGTAGAAAATTTATTTAAATCTGTCCAGTGAGAAGCAGGCTTGACAAAGCTACAGTATTCATGCAGCATTTCGTAATGGGACAAGAATAGCAGGCACAACAGTCAGGACAGGAATTTGAAGAACAGCTTGTGACAGCACTGCCACTGGGGGCTGTACCCTCTGTAAAATCAAATCCAAATTTTCTTGAAGCAGTTACAACTTCTGTAGATTTACATCTGCTTTCTAGATAATGAAACCTGTCCTTAGTCTAGTCAAAAGACAAATCAGTTTGGAAATGAGTGATTTTAAAGCTTCTCCTAGGAAGATGTGTCCCCCAATGCTTGCTTTTCCCCTCAAACTAGAGAAAATTGAGACACTTATGCTCAGTGCCGTTCTGACTCCAGAATCTAGGGCATGAAAATCAATGTGGAGTGAATCCAACATAGTTAGGAATAAAACAACTTATGGAAATTGCAGTGGAGACTGAAAAGACTCCAAAAACAGCAAGCAAGCTATCAGGATCAACAGATTGCTAGACCGCACACAGAGCAAAACTACCATGTCCATTTCAGTATAGAAAGAATATGAAAGCCCTTGCCTTTGTCTCTTCCAGCACCTTTTGCCTTTTTTTTTTTAGTAAGACAAAGTTTGCAGAGGAAGGGAATGCCTCTTCATTATCAGTACTGGGTTTTGGTCTACAAATAGGATTTATTTATTCCCTAAGAAGTGCTTACTGTAAAATTGTATAAACCAACTAATAACAATTGTCTGTAATCAAACTGGAGAAACATGTGAATTCAGAATGAACAGAAACGTTTTGTTTCTTCAAGAATATAAAAAAAAACCCTATAAACATATTTTGGAAAAATCTTAAATCAGTATCTTTCTTATTTTGGGGATCATCTAGCCCTTCAGCATTTATAATAAAAAGCGATTAGGTTGTTTTTTTAATTATTATGTGTCTTTTAAGTGGAAGGTTGAAACATTGTTCAAAAGCAGTGAACAATAATAAGAATAAGCATTTAAATCTTTATTTCCAAAAAATGTTCTATTGTTTGCCTAAGCTGTACTCAGCTCTGTGTTTGAACTTAAAAAAATTCCTGTTGAATATTATAAGGAAACATCCTGAAATAGGGCCAGTCCTTTTCTTCTCCACTTTTTTGACTTGCTTGTAGCATAAGCATTAACTTTAAAAAATGACATAATCATGTACTTGCCTTATTTGAGATGTTCCCATTGGGAACATCCACCTGATCATTTCCAGAGGATTTAACTGAAACTGGGTGCATAACAACATGCCGACAATTTCACAAACCATGCCCTTAAAGCCAGAAGTCTTCAGCAGAAATATTTTGATTTCACTAGCAATACCATGGAGTGATGAACACTTTATTGACATGACAGTCAGAACTATGCATCATGATAGTTTGTTTAGCCAGAAGATTCTTAATGTAGAAACAGCAAAATGTACCTGAATTTTACCAGATTTTAAAGCAGCAAACATGCACTGCGCTGTATTAAAGGCATGTCTCCAGTTGTGATAAGCAACATTTTTCCGATAATTTTTCTTTACACTTAAAATCCATCTGCAGAGAACCTTTAAGAAACAGCATCACATAGTTAACTGTAAATGTATTAGAAATCTGTTCTTTTTATGAAAACAAATCCTTCTCTAGTCCTGCTTGAAAACTGTCTCTCTTATAGAAATAAATTTCCTTTTAACTCAATTAAGTTCAAATATAACATACTTGTAACTGTGAACATAGATAAGAATATGCTTACAGCCACTAGTTCAGCCTCTCAATGAGTATGTAATACTTGTGGGTTTGGGTTTTCATTACTAATGGCCAAATGTTACTGTCACATCCACTGCTCTTAATTCAGAAACTGAGTTATGTTGAGCTAACTGGGAGAAAAAAAATCATTGTTTGTAACGACATATTTGATAGAGAATTTTTTTTTTTTAATTAGAGGGTACTCTTAAGAGCTTTTTTGTTAATGAACATGTAGCTTTTCCCTCTTATCAACTTGTCAAAAACCAAGCAGAATTGGACTTTGGAAAGCAAATAAGTATGATAGAAAGACAGCAATTACTATGTTGCTGGGTAGGTTTTTTTTATGCAGGAAGTAAGTATGTCCTGGATGTTTTACACAACAGTATTACAAGTTGTGGGGTTATACTTTACTTCTAAGAAAGTGAAAGGTATGAAGGTCAGATAGTAATTTGATGTGTACTAGAGCAGATCCTTTGGTTTAAATGGATACAGCATACTGCTCTATGTTAAATGCTGGCTGAGAATCTAGGCCTTGGTTTGTTCAAGAAAATTTTTAGTGTTCCTAGTGAAAGATGTTGTATTGACAGAAATTAAAATCTAGTATCATTCACCCACATAAACAATTCCACGCAGACAAAAGCAGCAGTACTCTCTGCCTTTCCACTGTTAAAAAAGGAGTGCTAGGCTACTGCCAGTTTTCTTTAGCTCTAGCATGGAAAGTTGAAGGTGTAACTTTAAAGCTGTCACTGTTCTCTTGCTTCTACTGAGATGTGTAATTATGTGTCTATTGTCATGGTGTTACTTTGGTTTGGCAAATCCATTACAATTGCTCCACTAGGAACTAGAAGCCACCCATTACTAGGCTGCCTGACTCCCTCTCTTCTGCTGGGATATATCCCTTAAGGAAGTACAAGTTCTTGGCCTTACTACAGAGGTGAAACTAAGTACTGGGATATTCAAGCGATCAGACTAGGTAATACAGTGCTCCTTTTGGCCCTTAAACACTGCTAATCTAAATTGGTCTATAAACTGTTGATCTACAAAATACCTGTTTTCTTTTACTGATTTGTTTGCCTATGAAGTCCTCCGAATTGATCTTGCATTTTGATACTGAACTTTGGAAGTTATGTTGAAAAATATATAAAGCAAAAATAAAGAACTTAAAAATGAAGGTTTTTACAAATAGAAATTGCGTGTATCGGCTGGAAGAGGCCTAAGAGATTATCTAGTCTATGTCCAGGGCTAGGAGCAAAATAAGAATACCTGTTTAGATCACCTCTGACAGATGAATATCTACAACTAGATCTATTGGTAAAAACTGTCAGGGAAATTTCCACAGCCCACATAAGTAATCTGTTTCAGTCTTCACTCTCTATAATAAACCCCTGATCTCTAATCTAATCTTTTGTGGGGGAAAGACTAGGCTAATTACTTTTACTACCTATATAGACATAGAGAACAATATTACTCTCCTCTTTGTAATAGTCTTTCACTTACTGAAAAGTTGCTATCATCTCCCTTTTCAATATTCTGTTTTCTGGAGAAAACCAGCTTAATTCATTCAATCTTTGCTCAATCTCCTTTTTTTTTTTTTTTAATTAATTTGTATCTCTGTCTCTCTTTGTGTATGAGCTACAATATAATTAGTCCATGGGCCTTAAATACCACTCTGTCAGTAAAGAATGAAATTTTCTCCTTTTTGCCACTACGGCATATTATTGAACTTTTACATGGTTTCTGATACTAGTAGCTGTGAAATTATTTTCTCTTGTTACCACTAGCGTTTCTTCTGTTTACCATTTTTAATTTATGCATTTGACTGTTTTTGTTACTCTTTATATATTTATTCTTGCTGGTTTTGAAATATTGCTACACATTTTCAAACTTATTTGAATTTTAACCAAGTCCTCTACCTCCGCTCCCCAAGTTTTCTAAAAGTATTTTACAGTCCGTTAACCAAATTATTAATCCTTCAGTAGAACCAAACTGAGGACAAACCCCAGTACTGGCCACTTTATATACCTTCCTAGTTTGCGAACTATTCTTTAATACAGATTTCCAATTATATTTACTGGAGGCTTGTTTAACTATTATCCTGATTTTCTAATAATTTAAGTTGTTTCTTTATGTGAAGCAGCATTTGACAGCATTCATACCTCATGTTTCATTTGGAAGTTTTGCACCAGGTTGAGGTCTGTAAACATTCGAATTGTACACAGTGTTGTTTCAAAATCTGATAGCTCAAAATCACTGAAGTTGAAATCAGTTAGGTTGAGAGATTGTGCAGATGGTACTACAGCAGCCTAGAGAAGAATAAGAGAACACAGCTTAGCACTAGGAAAGAGAAAGCATAACATAAATACCTGCTTTTTCAACAGAGAAGTAGTGAGATACTAAATTTTACCTTCACGTTATACTGAAACCTGATGATTACTTTGCATTTATCTTTCCTTAGCCTTTTCATTTAACATTACCTTGCTTGCTTAGATTTAACACACGCTTTTCCACAGACCAAGAGAATAAGGAATGGATTACCTGGTCAGTCTGTTATCTAAATCACCTAAGGCAAATTGCAACCAAAAGTATGTATGAAATTGGGAGACAGAGAAAATAAGGCAGTGGAGTTACATGTTTGTTTTTATGGACGTGCAGACATCAAAATCTGTAACTGTTGGCATTTTTCTAAAAATGGTGAGGAAAGAGATGTCAGTAGAACAGAATTCCTAACGGAATCCACATTCAGTGCTATGGTAGTCAGAACATGTCCACAGGCAGAGCTTTCTCAGGGCTAGAAACCTGAAAAATTAGGGTTCACCTGTGATCAATAATCTTTAAAATCTTTGGACAAAGTTTTTGATGTAATTTGAGTACAATCATAAACATTCAGTGTAAAATTTGAAATTATAAAGTAGACAAAAACCCCCAACTCTATACTTTTTAAAATCTGTAACTTTTATTATCAGTAATATCCCCATGTGTTACATGTATTACAGCTCTATGTATTACAACTGTACTTTTTCTAGTTACAGAATTCAGAGTATAGCTATTGGTTGCCCTTCAAAATACAAATGTTAGGGTTGCTAACAAAATAAATGGTAAATGTTAGGCTACAGAACAAAAATTAGTATCAGTTTTTTCAGTGAAATAAAAGGTGGAGTTCTCAGTGCTACATCTCTACAGTTGTTTCACCTGAATATGAGTGTGGTTTAAAAGAAAATCAGGTAAAACTGAAATGGTGAAAGAAAGAAACCTATGTGTTTATCTACCTCTTTGTAATTCTAGGGGAAAACATTTCTCCAGCATGGGGAACTGTGTCCTAGAAGGCCGAGACACTGAAAAGGAAGCATGTGCCATAATCTACAGTATTGTTACATGTAGCACGCAAATCAGCTCTCTCCATAACTACGTCTACCAATCTCTGTTCCGTATAAGCTTGCTGTTATCTTTCCTGTGTGTCTGAATCAGAAAGTCAGGAAAGATTATGAAAAATAGTGTTTACACAGAAAAAAATTCCAACATTCTTACACATTTCTTGTACCAGTAATTTTGTGTTCCTCAGTTTGGATTCATGTGGTATTTCATCTATGAGCATGTGAAAGAACCACCAGGCCTGTATGTTCAGTGGAAAATAATGCAACCATTTAGGAACTCTAATGACATAATTTTGAAAAATTGCAACTGCAGTCTGGTATTTCATGAGGAAAGGGGCTGGAAGGACACAGTAGGAGCTCAACAGAACACCCGATGCCTGTGTTCTGACTTCATTCATAATTTATCTTTCCCTTCCTTGATCTCCTGCCTTTGACAGCCACAACAATAAGTTTCATTTCAGCTGAGACATAAAAAACTGCACTCTGTAGCTATTCAAGTGTTACTTAACTGGATTAAATATTTCCTCTTTCACTTACTGAAGCCAATAGAGCTATCTGCCACCCATTTTACAGCATGAAAGTTCATCAACTATTTTAATTTCAAGTTATTGAGCTATGGTTAGCTTCTGTAAGCACTAACTGAACTACAACCTCTTGCTCAATTTCTCCACCTCAGGAATATTATAAAGAGCATGAAACAGTCAAGAAAAGAAGAAAATGTGCCAATTAATTCCCCTCTTTGCATAACTGTGACTTTTAAATTACTATTGCTTACTATAGGCATCGTATTAATAGTAATTAGTAGTGAATACTTAATTAGTGACTCCATTTCATTACCTGGTTAAGTATAGAAAATAAATTTTAAAACTTGTCTTCTATTATGATTGAAAAACCTACAGATAAAGCTTATGACGTCATTTCATACACCAAGGTGTTACCTTCAAGGAAAGCCTCAAGCACAAGAATAGTCCATTCTGGCATGCAGGAAGTCAAGCAAGCATGGTAAATGGCCAGCATGGATGAACAGGGAATTCCTGAGTGAGCTCAAATGAAAAAATGAAGTACATAGAAGAAGGAAGTGGGGATGGGCTACCTGGGAAGAATACAGAGACATTACCAAAGTGTGCAGGGATGAAGATGGGAAAACCAAAGCTCAGCTTGAGTTGGAACTACTGAGGGATGGGAAGGGCAACAAAAATTGTTTCTATAAATACATTGGCAGCAAAAGGAAGGCTAAGGAAAATGTGGGACCACTGTGGTAACTGACTGGTTTTGCTTTGTTTCATTTGCTTTGTATGATAAAACACAGGTTGCAGACAGTATCCAGGCTCAAAGGAGGTGACTGATGCAATATGACATTCTGTGGTATGTGGAAATGATGATGAAAGTGAAAAATTTGACTGCAGCCTATTACACAAGGCAGATAATAAATAGAATAGAATAGAATAGTTCCAGTTGGAAAGGACCTACAATGATCATTTAGTCCAACTGCCTGACGAAGCATCTATTTTCTGTGCTATCAGATTATTTAGAAGCAAAACAAAGCAAATTGCAAAAAGGTATATCCAGAAGCATAATTTTAATCTATTTTGGCTGGCTTGATACAACGATGTGAGTGCAAAATAAAAATTAATAAAATTCTGAAGCCAAGTAAATTGCCATTCATTAGCTGACCCTCAGCAGTGGAACAGAAGTTGTACAATATGTTAGCTTTAGCCATCAGGGATGGTCCAGTTTATAGACAGTGACTTGCTACATCACTGTAATTTAGGCACCTGGATCGCATCTCCACACATTACGTCAAAGCTGTACAATCTGAAGCCTGGAATAAACTATAAGTAACATCTGTCTATCACTTCAGGCAAGGTGGTTACATTAGTTAGCTGCTCCACATGCTGATTTAAAAACTGAAGTCTTTTTATAATGTGTTAATGGGAAGGTAGTCAACACAAAGGTATCCCAGTAATGTGGTAGAGGTTATTCTTAACTAGGGGAAAATACTAGCACAAGTACTTCACAGAAACTTTTGGAAAGTCTGTGTGGGTACACCAAAAAAGAAAAAAAAGTTCTCTACACCTTGCTGACAGTTTAAGTTAGACTGCAAGGAAAGAATCACTTGCATTAAGAAAGGAACTGCCATGCTCACGTATTTCCCTGAATCGGTACGTAAAATAATCACCTGCTCTGAATTGCTTTCTAGATTCACCTATCTCTCTCCCACAACTAAGAGGAGAAACTAAGGAAGCAAGTTAGCTTTCTCAACTTGGGTAGCAGATACTCCCTTTATCACTACTTATCCAGGACTTAGGTTAAAACTAGGAATAGGAGTACTGATGTCTTTAACATGAATGACTTGATCTTGAAACTACTTGGCCCTATCTCTTTTCAAGTACTGCTGCCTTTATCAATGCACAGAAAGAGCAAATAGTTTCAGAAAAAAAAGACAGAGGTTGATACTTGCAACATTTAATTATGTTCTACTTCATGAGTACAGAGGCAAAGGAAAAAAGGCAGCAATGATCCTGTATGTCAAAGGGTACATGATATTTAAAGAGCAAGATTTGTCTCTTTTCCTTCTTTTAGGAATAAGGTTTTAATTGATTCAACTAGAAGACTGCAGTGCAGGAGTATTAACCATGTGACTGTACCATGTGGATTTTTAGGGTAAGGGTCTACAATTGCATCTCATCACAGGGTAATTAAGGAGAAAACTGAGGCTGTTGTCAGTAGGTTGAAATTCTGTCTGTAAGGTTTTGCTCCTCCAATCTAAACTTTTTAGGAGTCCACAAATAAAATGTACTTGAAAGCTACAGTTTTAAATTAGAGAAACCACTTGCTGATAAATCTGTTGTCACAAATTTCACTTGCGACAAGCCTTAGTAATTTCTGTTGCCAATGCCGTGTTTCACTAATATAGTATGTATTAACTGTAATGATTCAAAGACAGCAGGTACAAGTATCAATTCCAGTATTATGCTATAAAGGTCAAGTCCTGTATCTCCTTTGATATACCATTGATTCTGCTGAGTAACTTTGTGACAGCATGCGTCCTAGCTGGGGGAAAGCTCTTATACTAAATTTTACATTGTGTTTAGTTACAAAATAACAGAAAGAACTACATTTTTTTTTTGTACTATAAAGCTGTACATCTGAAAAGACACGGGCTTCAGACCAAGTTTTGGCTGTGGTTTTATTCTTAAACACATTATAAAACAAGTAAATTCTCAATTTAATAAACTTTCCTTTCGATTTCTAATGTTTTGACTCAGCTTTGACCATCTGTTTGGCTATCATGGACATCTGTGAGGTGAGCTAGCAATGAAATAAAGACATACAGAGGCTTCGGTTATTTGGAAGTCAGGGAGTGAGTGGTAGCCTAAGATATTACTAAGGCACTTGCAGAACCAGATGCAAAAATATAGAGGATACACTAAATAGGTGAATAGCAGAGTGGAGGCCATATACATGGTAGTATGTAGTAAAATCTTTTAACATGAAGAGACTCCACAAAGCAATAAGTCTTTTGAGCATCTTTTACCTTAATAGAAATAGCACTTCCATAATGCTTGGCAGATCACAAATTACTGCACAGTCAGTAATTTAGGAAAAAAATCAAGAATCAATATTTTCTTTGGTGTGACACACACCATATGGAAATCTAAGCTGTTCTCTGTTTTTCAGAAGAAAGAGGACTGACAACTATGAAGAAATGAAATCATTGCAATTTACAAAGAAAAACAAACTGAAAAAAAGCAGAAGAGAACTACTTTCATAAAAAGCAACACAATTAGAAAGTCTATATGCCATAAGGGAAGTTTTGAGTAATGAAAGTGGTGGAATGTGGCACCAAAGAAAGAAATTAAGCTTTCTAAAGGAAAGAATAATGCCTAAAGGAGCAATTTTAGTAGTGGTCATTGAATTAGGTATCTTGTACACAAAAGCACAAAGAAGAAACCAAATTATCAGTGAGGTGGTTAGATCTATACTGCTATATAAAACAGGCCAGGGATCATTCTCTAGCAATGAGGCGAAATGCCACAAACTGGTTTGTGCATACTACATAGATAGCACTTGGTCCATGGTTTGCTTTGGGCTCCATGTGGTGCCCTTAAGTTGTAAGATACCCTTATTTTTAGTGCCTCTTTTCTTTTTTCAGCTCAAATTATCTGAACTAATCTGATTGCTCTGTTAAAATTCAGAGTGATGGCTTCATAGCATGAAAATAGGGTATTTGTTTCATGCCCTGGGATGTGATGTGATGAAATGTGATATATCTGAGGGTGCAAAACCTGCTTGAATAGCGCTGCAAGATGGTAGGCTAGAGGAAGCCAAATCTGGTGCACTCATCCACACTGTCTATTGGAGATGGCCTGTGCTATGTGCTCTGGTACTGTGTGCTCTGGTATTACCTTAGAAAGTGGTAGCTGACATGGGCCAAGATTGTGCTAGGAAGCACGCGGACAGTTAATCGGTAGAGGTGGACAGGGGTTCAGTGCTAGGTTTGTTGTGGTTCTGTTTTATTTAGCAGTAAAGATGTAACCACAGAGATTACAAGGCAAGCCATGGAGAGAAACCATAGGAGGTGCATTGCATGCTGGTCTTGTCAGTGCCTCTTTATTGATGAGAAAAAGCATGGTAGTACTGGTAGTTCAAAATCTGTGTGATACTAAGCATTCTAGAACTATCGTTAATCTTGTGCCTTGTTCTGTGGGACCTCGCTTGTCCAGTCCATGCTACCAAGCTCGTGGTTCCCTATGTCCACCTTCCTCTCCATCCCTCCCATTTTTTTTCATACAGCAGGGGTGATGCTATTTCCCCAGAATGTCTACTCCAACAGAGAGAACTGGAGAGACGAAGCACAGGCTGTGCTTTGAACTACAGTTGAAATCATAGCTGTAGTTATTCCTTAGGCAATGGTTTCTAAAAACAGAATTAAACATGAGCAGAACAGGACACTGCACAGAAAAGTAACCATAAAAATAATAAAAAAAAATCTTTGCATTAACAACTAAATACAGAATTTCTATCTAAGGCCATAAAGCTGCACCCATACTTGGGATGCTTGAAAGGTACCAAAGATATAAAATATACAACATTCAGACTTAGCTGCAGAAAGAAGAGTTCCCAACATTTTGCTTCTGAAATACTTAATCATTGCGAGTTGATACTAGCATTGCATCAGCTGTTACTGTCACTTAAACTCATAAGAAAGGCAGTCGGTAGGTATACTTCTGGTTCTCCTGTAATTGCAGCTCTCTGGCCAACCTGTATCTCTCATTGTAGGCATTGTAGCATTTCCCTTTTATGTGATGTATTGATTCAACTCTGGAACCAATCAGTTTAAGCTTCACTGTAATTTTTATTTCTGGGAAATGTGCTTCTGCATGTTTGGGGATCACATCTGTGCCCTTTGTTGTTCTATTAATGGAATATTTCTGAAGTAATAGTAAAAAATTCAATTACCGCTGTTACCTGCAGCTCCCTCGTTTCCTCCTCAGCAGCAGAAGCATGGTATGAGAGAACCTACAGAAAGAGAAAAGCAGACCTTAGTACAAACAAAAGAGCAATGTGATAAAAAAGGTATTTTTCCTAAAGCAGAATTTTCAGCTTGCAGCTGCACTGCACTGCACTGCATTGCATTGCATTTGCTGATGAAATCTAGTGTCCATGCAGGGCTTGTGCTGGTTTTAAGGGAGCTCTCTGAAAGTGTATGGGGAGATATCTGGAGCTTTCACAGATCTCCCACAGCACAGAATCTTCTTGAGATAATTAGGTCAAGAAAATGTAAATAGTTTCTACAAAAGAGCAAAGAACTCTGATTTTCTCTTTGGAAAGTTTTCGTGCCCCACTTTCAAAGACAAATAATACATGAAACAGCTATAATTATGAGCCTGACATTATTGCCATAATAATGCCATAATAATCCTTTCAGGAGTTTATTGAGACATAAAATAAAGTTTTGCCCTAAGTGAAACTTGGCAACAAAAGTCTGAAATAAAGTATGTTTGTTTTATATTAACAAAATAAGGTCATATTTTTTAGCTGTTGAGAACACAGCACATGAAAATGGTATGGAGTTTTTTTAACAACTAGAGACTGACTTTTTTGTAAAGAAATCATCTCATATACTAACCTATAATCTGCCTGGACTTCCTGTATTATCTGTAAAGTGTTAAAGTAAGAGAGATAATTGCTAATCTGCCATATATAAGCAAACAGCTCTTTTTTTTTTTAAAGCACTGAAATTATTTTGACAATAATTTTACAACCTTTTTATTTAACATGACTTAATAGAGGTTTATTTGAGAGTTTTAACATTTCTTTTAGAGGCTACGGGGTACAGAATCCCCATTTTAGGAGTTCTGCACACACTGTGTTTACATAATGAATGCTAGGAGATCCAAAGTCTACAAATTTTTCACTTTCAGCTTCAAGTTATCACCTCTGAGTAATTCAGCTTCTCAGACTAAAGCCCTCTTTAGCTATTAAACTTAACAGTAACCAATTCAAAGGCTGAGACCAGATGACGTTCATCTTGATATGGTTTGATGGAGCCCGAGGAAATTGCTGAAAACCTACAATAATGCTGCTGTTACTCCACAAACCAGTTTGTCTAAAGCACTGAGCCAAAATCATCACAGAAAACCTCAGACAAGAAAAGGAAGCCCCTAATCCCCCAAACCATTTCCTCTTCCTACGCAACAGAACAAACCTGCTATGTTGCCAATGTGTAACCTCATGTAGAGGAAAAGACGCATTCAGCTCACCACTAAATTTCATGAGTAAAGTTAAAATACAATACCAAATAAAATAGTCTGCTGGCAGGTATGGAAACAAGTAGAAAAATTCCTGTGCAACTCAACAGGCCAAATGCTGTTCTTCTGGGGGAGAACAGTTTGTGTTCAGTATCCATATGAGTAGCTGCACTTATGTGTAGAACAGACAGGGTCTGGAGAAAATGAGGATCTGTTTTGGGCTAGTTAAGGACCACCTACATTTTCAGCTCACCTCTAATGTCACCATCTGTTTGGCCATGGCTCTTTCTACAGCTTCGTACATCTGTGTATTCTGGATCCCCAAGCCACAAAAGATGACAAATGCTTCCAGGAACTGTTCATCATTTCTGTTGAAAGCCTTGATTTTGCCCGAGTTTTCTTCCATCTTATTCACAAGCTGGCAAACCCCTATGCCAGGATACAGAAATTAAAAGAAGTAATACAGAGAACTCCCAACATATCACCTATTGTATGAAACATCAAGAGAAAAATTAAGTCTAGGACAGTTTAGCCTACAGTATAAACTACCAATATACATATAAGTTACAAACAGGAGTGCTGTAGGATTTTCCCTGAAGTTTTTTAGAGTAATTGCACTGTATTATAGGATAAATGCTAAAATGTTATATATTACTAAGTAGACTCAAAAGTATTTATTAGGATTTGTAAAACAAAAATGTAGGGCTTTACAGACTTGATTATCTTGTGAAATTCTAGGGACGTTTTCATCCTAACTTTTATTATTAATAGCATTCTAGATTGATATAATCCCTAAAGACAATTTGTCCTTTGGAGGCTAATTAAATTTTTGTAACCATGCCAAAAGAACATTTATGAAAGTCAGAATGGTGGTACACAGAGTTTTCACTTCCTTGTTTGAGTCAGTACTGGAAATTTTTTAGAATAAATGAACTAAACAGAGAATACCCACGTTGAGGCTCAAAGCTTAAGTATACTTGCTGGTCCTGTGAGGATGTGATTGAATTACAGCCTGCTCCAAAGACTACTGAACTCACTGAAAAGCATCTTGCTGAATTCAGCTTGTTAGGTTCACACTTGTTGATAGTTGCATCTGTTTATCTTCTGTTAAGAACTTCCGAACTTTTCTGTGCACGTGCCATTGAAAGGTCTGACAGGTAACTTCTACCAAACCTCCCTGACACCATTCTAAGCAGAGGAAAATTCACACGTATACCTCACTTTAGTTTTACCTAGGGGATGGCAGTTTCTGCTAAGAAATCAGAATATTAATTAAAGCAGCTGCATTGTAAGTATATGTTGTCTTTGGCCAAAACTGCTTTGGGGGCGATTGTTGTCTTAAGTGAGTCCAAATGTTTTCTCACTCTCATGAGTGTGAGTACTAACAGTTTTGAGCATAAAAGCTAGCATTTTCCTGGCCAACTGCAAATAATTATCCCAGTAAAAATAATAGTTTCAAATTAAAAATTCTGAAAAAAAATTACCAAATGACAAACTTCATTTTCTATAAATTGCTATTGCATGCCAGTTTGTATACTTTATGTATTTTATGAAGAACACTTTGCAGCAGAAAAAGTGAAATATTAAATATGTATTTAACCAGCAAAAGAGAAGATAACTGTTTAGCATGGTGTTTCCAGAACACTCTTAATAATTCTTAGGTTTTCTTGCTTCAGTAGAGCTACTCCTAATTTACACAGGATATATGAACATAATCTGAATGTGTTACGCTTTGCCATCATAAGGTCAGGGAGGCTGGATTTCCTCTCTGCTTATGGGTAGGGAAGAAATTATAATGAATAGTATTTTACAGCCATGCCAACAGTGAACATAATCAGCAGCTACTGTAAGGTCTTGTCAGTGCTAAGAATTTTTTATATGAAAGTATTTTCAGCATTTTAGTACTTCATATTTACAGACTAAGAAAGCTCATTGAGGTTTTTAATTGAAAGGAAAAAGGTCTTTGAGGGAGCAAGTGTGCATCTTCCCTGTTGCAGTAGGTAGAAAACCTGAGGAAAAGAATGTAGCACACACATGCAAACTGTGTTTTTAGAAGAACATTGGCCTTGCACATAGAAGTTTTAATGTCTGGTGACAATGTAACACTGTCCTGTTTCCAAATGACATTCTGTTTGGGGAACTTATTTTAATATCAGAGTCTCCTCTGAAGAGATCAGTAAGAATATTGTACCTGTAGCTGTAAGCTGTTGTAACAGGTGTTGTGGTATCTGAATATTGCAAACAGGATTCTGAACCTTAATGGAATGAGATGACTAGATAGATGAATGATAGTAAAAATATATAATCCAGCAAATAAGGATTCACTAAGAACAAGATTAACTTTCCCTGGGAAAAAGAAGCTGACTTATAAAACTCTATAGGAAAATATCATGAAACTCACTTTTAGATCTCTGTTCAGTACTGTTTATGACATTATAATTATTTCCATAGCAACTGTGATGTAATGAAAACAAGATTAAGACTCAACAGTGAATAAGCCACAAAAGCAAATGAATTCTTAAAAGACACAGTATTTGGATGCACGTAAATGTCTCTTAAAAAATTAGAGAGCTGCAGTAAATATACTATGTAGTACTGTCCTGGTTTCAGCTGGGATAGAGTTAACTGTCTTCTAGTAGCTGGTACAGTGCTATGTTTTGAGTTCAGTATGAGAAGAATGTTGATAACGCTGATGTTTTCAGTTGTTGCTCAGTAGTGTTTAGACTATAGTCAAGGATTTTTCAGCTTCTCATGCCCAGCCAGGGCACAAGAAGTTGGGACAGGACAGAGCCAGGGCACCTGACCCAAACTGGCCAACAGTGTATTCCATACGATGGGACGTCCCATCTAGTTTAGGAACTGGGAAGGGGCGGGGAATCGCCGCTCGGGGACTGGCTGGGTGTCGGTCGGCGGGTGGTGAGCAATTGCCCTGCGCATCATTTGTACATTCCAGTCCTTTTATTACTACTGTTGTCATTTTATTAGTGTTATCATTATCATTATTAGTTTCTTCTTTTCTGTTCTATTAAACCGTTCTTATCTCAACCCGTGAGGTTTACTTCTCTTCCCGATTTTCTCCCCCATCCCACTGGATGGGGGGGGAGTGAGTGAGCGGCTGCGTGGTGCTTAGTTGCTGGCTGGGGTTAAACCACGACAAGTACTTAAGACTTTTAACTGTAACCTTTTTCAAAAGCTTCCCCAAAGCATTGAGGGGTCCATACATTACAACTAAAGGAACTCAAAAGTCTCTTAGTGGGACATAGTTATAAAACCACAGAAAGATTCTGTAAAGCTTTCACCACATACCTGAAAAATGCACAAGTCAGGAGAATAAAAAAGTTCTTTTCATCTTTCTTGCCAGTAAGGTTTGCTTGGTTTTGCTGTGGACAGTTTTTCCTACCCTACGCCCATCTGCACACCCCGCTTCCCAAATTCTGATTTTGGGTATAATAATCTTAAAAACAAAAAAGTAGACCTATAATAATAGTCTTACATAGGATATAGTATGCTAAAAGAACTTCTGGGTATTGTCCCAAAGACAACTTCTTGACCTTACCCTGTTAAAGACCTGAACATTAGGCAGGCTGTGAAACCTTAAAAAACTTCAAAGAACGTTTCCCAGTGAGAATTACTCAGATTTGAAAAACTCACCTAAATGGGTGGCCTGACTGAAACTTTTCAGTTTGAACTAACAATAGAAAAAAACTACTTGAGATCAGATGCACCTGTTTTATCAGTAGCTAACAGCATAGTGAAATATCTTTAATTAAAGCTCAACAGTTCAGTCTTCATCTTGGTCTTCTAGGGTCTGGTAGGATACTTAAAGCAATGAAAGAACTCTAAGAAGCTGACATCAAAAGAAATTTCAGGGAACTCCATTAGGTAAAGATAATGCTTCTCTTTCTGCTTCAGGAGTTGAAAAAAAAAGATCTGTCTTAATGAAAAAGGGACCTCGTATTTACTATATATATTCGGTTATGCAGTTTTGCCCTAATTCTGAAGGAAAATTATTTGAATACAATTAAAAAATGCATTCTTGCAACTCTTAACATTTACTTGCTAAATTTTGTAAAGCTGAGGAAGTTGGATTCATGCTGCTATCTAGGAATCAGTATATTTTGTGTTCTATTTGCCTGTGGAACTTACTGATGCCAGGAAAGCAGGCTGACACTCATTCTACTCTCCATGGGACAGGGAAGTCCTGGTAATTTCCAAAAGCATCATCATCCCTTTGTTTAAGGTGAATCTGAAACTCACTGAAAGACTTAAAGCTCATTAAGCTTATTCCCTGATCAGATTCTCAAAACTATTTAGGTGTATATCAATTTTTGAGGACCCAGACCACAGCCACCTCAGTATTTTTAGGGAACTAGAGATAACTAGGCTTCTAAGTTTCCATAAGCATCTAGGCCTATGAGGACCTATGTGATGTCTAATTACTTCTGAAAATGTTACCCCAGGAAACCAGTGGTACTATGGCCACTCTTTAAAATAGAAGAACAGTAGTTCTTGAAAAAGCAAAGGAGATGCTGCAGAGATAGTTACACTGGGTAGCTTTAGACACTTAAACTAGTGTCTTATGATAGGACTGTAGGCTCCCTGTGTAATCCACAGATAGAAGCAGGCACCTCCAAAGGGCAATTTGTAGCACCAAAATTGCACAGCAGCTAGCTTTCTTCTAATGTACAAATCTCTCTGTAGCTGAGTCTCATTTGAGGAAACTGTCAATGTCTGTGCAGCTCAGCTTGCCTTTCCACATGCCACTACTGTTGCCTAAAAGTCCACCACTACAGACAGCTCAGGCCTGAAGAGCTTATTTATTGATTTACATCTTCTCTTCCTTTCACTGGCTTGTAAAAGATCTACACAAGCAAGAGGGGTAACTAACTCTCTGAACAGGAAGCAATGAAAATAATTTTATTTACAGAAAATTTTCAAATGCAAAGAAGCTATAAAAATGGTGAAGTATCACAAGGGTCTTGTAGGTACTTTGGTAACTTACTAGGTAACCAATTTACAGTCAAGGTTGCGGTGGACTTACTAGTTGAAAACATGATAATTAATGGTCTTTTCTCCTGGGTTGAGATTCCATGTTGCTGAGATTTTACTATGGAGCACAGAAATATTTCTATGAAAGGTATAAAAATATTTTTTGTAAAGATACCTACCTATCACTTTATTCTTTTTCCCATTTTTTATTGGTGTACACAGCAAACTCTTTATGTGTTGACTTACATTTTCTGCATTGTCATTCTGTTAAACAAACAAAAAAATATAGTTACAATTTTAAAGAATAATGTTCAAGTGGCTGAAGTGAAAAAGCTGTAGAGCTGGGGTCTACAACTATTCTTTGCTTACATACTCTTTCAAAAACCAACCACGTCTTCAAATAGTTTGCACATCTTTGGCTGGACAGTATAATAAACACTGTATCTGACACAAGCTTTGGTGAACAATAATACAGGTAATGATAATCTTCATTCAGCAGGAGTTTACAGTGACTTGTGTAATTGTGCTAAAAATGTGCTGATGTTGTAACAGGTTCTTTCATTAGACGGTACCACTTCCATGAAAATGATAACTTTGCACCAAGACGAAGTGTTCCACTTAGTGCAGCTGAAAAGAGATCAGATGGGCTTTAGGACACCTTTTTACTCTCACCAGGACATGAGCTATAAAATGAACTGACGTCTCCCCTTTCCAACATATCCCCTCACTTGCAATGTGGCAATGTAAGGAACAGGTGTCATAAAACAAGAGTAACTACCTGACATTAAGCTAACAGTGCGTTTTGTGGCACTAAAGTTTTCGCAAACTTTTTTGGTTTGTTTGAGATGCCTTGATTAATCCACTAACGCAATGAAAGGGGGCTTAGTGGAGACCAAGTTATGATCCAAAGAATGACAGGTAGGAAAACTACCACCAACACGGTCAACATTCAGCAGTCTTCCAAAGACCTTTTATCATGTCTCATGCTCCAAGAGAAGGAAACTGAATTTATTTGGGAGGTGAAAGGGTGGAAGGGTGGAACAAAAAGACAATGCATCTTTTTCAAATACCTGTTGAGAAAAGGACGTAGTTCTCCTCTGACTGCTCCTGGAATAACATGGCAGTTGCTGAGAAGTACATTTGGTCCAATCTCTAATTGTATGCGACACAAAAAAATGGGTACACACTAATATTTCAGATCAAAAGGTTATTTGGGTTTTTTTTTTTACTATTGTTGCTCTGCTCTCTGGTGCTGTGCAAGGATTGTAGACAGTTTCTTTGCAGGCAAATGCACAAACACTATAATGCTTACAAGTGGCAATAGGAAATGTGATTCTTTAAAGAAAACATTAAAGGATTACATCATGCCAGATACTTTACATGACTCCAGGAACTTAAATACTACTACTTAATAGTAGCCCATTATCAAGAGTGTATATGGAATAACTGAAGACTAGGATTTGCTGTTTTCTGAACTGTGACATACCTGTGAAATCAGCTGTAAAAAAGGCTATAAGGATCAGCATCTCTCCCTAGACCTCTCCAGCAAGGGCAGCAGAGAAACGCAAAGTCAGGCTTGCATGAAAATTGGTTTATGGCTACCCTGAGCAGAACCTGCTGTTTCATCATAAAGTTCAGATGCATTGAAAGTCAAACTGGACTAGACTGGAGATAAGACCACAGTGCAGAATGCTTAATAAAAATGCCTGACCCAGTATTAAGGAACAGGAAGGAGATTAAGCAAAAACAGGCTTAAATGCCTTTAAGGAGTCTAGTAACTATTTGAACTTTGTCTCCACTGCGCTTTGTTGGTTCAGGAAAGAACACGTACAGATGACTGCTGAAGCTTAGCATTTAGCTTCTATACTGTCCTTGTAAGTGGCCTGAACCTGAGGCAGGCAACATCATGGCTCTTCCACGAATAAACCCAAGCTGTTGTTCTGCCTCATGTCACTACCTAGGTACGTGAGGCCACCAAAGCATTTAGAAAGCACAAAGTTATTTTCATAAGGTGAGTAAGCATACTGTTGAATGTCCACTAAAGAAAGAGGCAAGCCAAGGTTTCTAGGGCACTAGGTACACCTGGGATTTTCCTCATGTCAGGGTTCATCAGATTTCAAAACATTTAGCCTACAGCCCTGCCTTGAGACTGCTCCTACACAGGGGTGGAGATGCAGCCACTGTGTGTTGAAAAACATTATCCAAAATTCCTTCTGGCAGTACTACTATTTTCTTTTTATGAGTTTCTTTTACATGCATATGGTGTAAGTCATCTAGATTTCAGGGAAAAATGCAAAAGTATTCTAACCCTACTGACGAAATGAAAGGCCTGTTTCAGACAAACAGTTGTTTGGATCACCCTCGGGGTATTAATTTTATTTTAATATGACTTCAAAATAATCACCTTTATTGATTTAATACAGTATATCCGTCTGATTCTGGTTTTACTTCTACTCCTGCAGTTAAGATAGCTTTGGGCCCTGTACTGCAAAGTGGTGAGCACTCAATTCCTGTCTTGCTCCATCCTTCATAGAAACCCACTCCAGAACATCCATGAAACCTTGCACAGAGAAAAAGAGATGCAACACAGCTCCCCCTCCATGAGCCTGCCCCTTCTTTCCACTTACTGGAACAATCACATTGAACACTGTATTTTCTGACCTTTTCGTTGTGCATCTCAGAACAAAGAGTTTGGTAAAAAGCTATCTGCTGATCATAATAACTCCTCTCCCTCTTATTACCTTCTCTCTGAGCCCCTCTAGCCAACAGGCTTAAATATAATAAGAAGAGCAGACATCTTTCTAATTTCTGCATTGACAGGAAAATACAGAATTGCAAGTTTGCTTTTTGTTGATGACGACTGTAATCTGAGTCTTGCCAAGGGACTTTCACTCCTAACTCTCCAGTATCTGTGTGTTCAGTAGTACACCATACCACAAGCTCACACTTGAAGTGTGAAGCAAAAGCTCCCAAAGAAAAGTGAAGTTGTTCCTTCTCCAAAACAGCAAAGAACTAGCATCTATAACATTAATCTTTGCCAGAACAAGAACGGAAAGGAGAGGATAAAAGGGAAGGAACTTCTGAGAGCCTCCCAACGCTCACAGTAAACTATCAGGGATTACTGTGAAAACCTCGAACTGTTCTTCGCTTCAGTGTTTTCCATAGAACATATTGCAAGCTCTCCACATCGCACTATTTATCGACAAATTAATGTTAGGCTTTTTAAATAATGGCTGTAGAGATAAATCCCTTTCCTAGCCACCTGGCTCACTGTGGAGTATTGTACCTTTTCTTCACTGATAATGAATTTTATCGAGCAAACGTACCTTCCTTTGTGTTTGCGTAATTCTAACTGTGGCTGTTAAATTAATAGCAATAATAAGGGGAAAACAAAAAAAGGTTTGAAAGGTAAACATAAAAACATTCTCCATTTCTGAATTTCAAATCTAAGCTTATTTTACTTACTGTCCAGGGAAATCTTCTGTCTTTGCAGACATCTGGGATGTTAAGAGGCTCCATCGTATTCTTGACATACTGAGCATACATATAATTGATTTTGTTTGTATCATAGTCCCTGAAGGATACAACATTATTATTATGTGCTTAGTATGAAAATGGATCATTTCATTATGCAAAGCAGGTAATTGTAATATCTTTCCTGTATGAGGAAAGGATATAACCAATAGATATATAATGGAGTTGAGTTAAAATCCTGTATCCTAATCCAGCTGTCATCACAAAACTGCAGAGTGGATTGATATATACGTTCCACCATTTCTTTAATATTCAACAATGTTAACACTGAACACCAAACTTAAGAAATAAACAAATCAGTACAGTTTATGCAGATGAAGGATAAAGAATGAACAGCTGGGTTTATATTAAAATAAACAGAACTTTTTGAAAACAAACTCCATTCAGAGATCTGACACACTTGAAAAATTAATACTAGATGAAATTCACACATTCTTTAAACAGAGTGCAGCAGGTAACATTTGTGTATTTTCTGCTTCTAAGTTCATTTCAAATTTGTTCTAGAAGTAAAGGCACAATCAGTTGCATGGGGATTCTGTTACTGAAATAGAACTGTTTATTCCAAATCAGGACATAAAATGTCTTTACAAAATCAATCATATCCTACTTTTTTAGCCACGATGTATTTAATTAAGGCATTTCAATTCTCTTGGACCCTTTGCCTGCTTTGGAGGAGGACATATGTCCTAATAATAAACCTATTCCCATCAAGCTCCTGTAGTTTCCCTCTGACGTTTGACTTGACTTTAGTTATCCTTCTGGTGTAAGGATGTTCACAGTGCGAGAGGAAGGGAATTACTCTTTCATTATTTCATAAACTTAGTTTTATAAAAGGCAACGCCCCACAATTCTGAAAACCAGTCTGATTTGGGGTACTCTTCAGGGTCCTCAATTACATAATAAGCCTGAAATTTTACTATGTAAAGTAATACTTCCCATCTAATCCATGTCATTATATTTCTGCTATTGCCCAAAATTGTGCCCTTCAAGCATAGCAGAAGCTCTAACTCCAACAGTTGACTCATAGTACAGTCCTTGGTATATAATTGTGCTGTCTCACAAAGAAGATTCAGATATGCAATTAAGCCTCCAAGATTTCTTCCCTATCAGTTATGAGAGATAATTTACTGATGGCCCATGCAAGCAGTAAATTACATTTTGAGTCCATTAACTGGTAACCATGAAAGGGATAATGCATAGGAAGGGTAAATTCTCTTTACCATTCCCATAGTGTAGAAGAGGAAGTAAACAGAAACTTTCTTTTTCACCCTGTGATCTTACTAGCCTGTTGTACCTCTGTACTTTCTGGCTGTACATTGTCTGAAATACAGCTCAACAGTTTTCAGTTGCTCAAGCCACACACGTTGGACATAATTTTCTAATACATGGAATTAAATTTAATATAATAAATGTTCTCTGCAAAAATAGATCAAAGGGGTACAGAAATCCCCATATTCTCTCTGCATACTGTATCTGTAGTAGTGCCTTTTATATACAACTGTGTCTCACTCTTTTGGCATTATTTGAAACAACTGTTTTTGATGACAGAGAAAGGTAATGGAGACAGTAATTTTCAAACTTCAATACAGAGGTTCAGACTAAATTTGGAAACTATTTAATCTGGATATTTCAATTCAGCTATTTCTACATCTTTCCCTTCCTCCCAGATGAACTTCTTAATGGTTTCTCAAAGGTGACTGAAAGTTAGAACTTTAGGAATTTATTCTTGATGTAGTCAGTCATGTTCTTTGAGTCAGCTTCCCTATCTATGAAAAAAGAATAATGATTAAAATAATTGATTAAAATCATAAATAGTATTAGTATCTACTAATGTGGATATGTCTACTCTACAACATAGTCATCTACACAGATTTCTTGCAGATCAGTTTTAGAGCAGCCCACCAACTTAAATTTTTACTTCTCACATTTTGTACATTTCCATAGCTTAGCCTTGTGATGCAACTATGTACTTAGACCTGACAAAAGTGAAGAGATCAGGCTCTACTCTCCTATTCTGCTCAGTGTGACCTTTTTTAAAGCGATAGAGTTTGTCTATGTACATTTCAGGGCAAAACCTGCTCTATAAAAATAGCAGTAATACATGGTACCCAGTGGAAATAAGGTCTGTTACTAAGAAAAAAAATACTAAAAGCATCTTTTCTTCAGCGTTCTCCTGGGATGACCAAAAGTTTGAATTTATTGTTTTACCTCTTCAGATTTTCAGCTGAATCTTCTAATTCCTCAGATTCCATGTGAAACACACTAGAAAATGAATCCTGGAATACCGAGAGGATATTTTAATATATAGGTGTATCAGGTTGTCATAAGTTAGAATAGCAGTATTCATGAAAAGCTTGTTGCAGTTATCAAAACCTATTCTGTAATAAAGACAAGTGTAAAATTATTTAACTTCATTTCACATCTAGCAGTAAGTGTATAGGATCCTACCACAAAAATATCTTTTGATACAATTTTAAATACCATTGAAGTGTCTTGATTCTCTGCTGATCACTCTGAGAAGAAATCCCAGTATTTACAAGCTGTGCCAAATTTATCTGTCTTCTTTATTTTAACATTCATCCAATTCTAGACCTGCTTTGCTTGGACAGGTGAGGACATCAAAACCTTTTAAATGTATTGACTGATCTCTGTGTTGCTTTTCACGCAGCTTTTTTTAACAGTTGAGAAGCCTAAATGTAGAGAGAAATTAGATTCTCTCTGTACTAAAGATTCAAACTACAGACTGCAAACTAGGTGCTGGAATTTATCTAACTTGCAAGGACAGTGTGAATCTGTGAATACAAAAATTATGTAAATTCCTCTTCTGTATTCTTGTGTGCAGGAGTGACTCTTCTAAATACAGTGAGAGATGGGATTGTGGCAGATGATCGCAAGTGCTGTGTGTTATTTCTGTGCTACAGAACCTGGAAATGCTTCCTTACTTCCAGATCTTAGTACACGCATATCTGTAACGAGTAGTGAAGGTAAAACTAGCAATGCCAGTACAAGACTGAGGCGTGCAACATAGTATCCCGCTCCTTGTTCTGCAGCCTATTTTCAATAGGAAGGAAATACAGGTGGGCAGACTGGAAAGGAGTTGTGCTTTGCTTCAGTGAGCCAGGGTCTTGGGACAGGCCATGATTCTGTTTAGGTACCTTATTTAGATACTCCTTGCTTAGATACACGCACAGGAAGCAAAGGCCACTTTGTTTTTCTCCCAGCCTTCTCCTTTTTCTGTCCTACATCAGTAGCCAAGAAAATGAGTTACAAAAGAGTTCAATATTCAAGATCTATGCTATAGGAGATAGCTTAGAGCCATAGTTTATCAACAGGTAATGCAAAATGGCTGCCTAAAATGGCAGTCTGGCCTACACAAAGACTGAAGCCTCCCAAGTCAACACCTAACCTGACTAGATGCTGTAAAAGAAAAGGCAGAGGACAAAAAGGCGACCAAATATACTATGGGTTTGAAACACTTGTGTCAGAATGGAGAGAAGCCCACACTGCTCCCAGGGAACAAACACTTCTGCCTTTAGACAAAAAACATACTCACAGTACAGTCTTCATCCACTATGAAGATGGTACACCTCTGCACTTGCATGAAGGATATTATAGTGGCAGCGATCTTCTTCAGAATTACTTCCAAAGACTGCTGCTCTTCAAAGATCAGGCTGGCAAGATCAAGAAGCACCTGGGGAAAAGGTATTTTGTGAAGTTTTGACTAATTGTGATTTAAGCAGTAATTATCATTACTACTGTCTTTGATTCTTCTCCTTTTCCCTGAATCAAGGAAGTCAACATGTATATCTGTGACCAAAATTAAGTTTGGGCTTTCACACAGACTGCAAGGTCGCAGTAAATAATAGCCAGTTTGGCACTTTTGATTGAGAAATAAATAGCATAGTTAGCTGTCTGATGGTTTTGGTCAGAGAGACAGAATAGATCTAGGCATTAACAGTTCATCAAATGAAACCTGAGAAATCCAGACCACACACAGTTATTTGTCCTTAGGAAACCTAATAGTTTCCTATGGCTCATGTGTGCACTCTAAAAACAGTGATATTTACACTTCTTAAGACTTTTGAACACAATTATTATCTGTTGCAATTTTAACAGATCCTAATGAACTCATTTGGTGAAAACAACATTTAGATACAGTCTGCTGTATTTCAGAGCTGCTGCTGAAGGACTTAGCTGCTCAGATGTGCTCATATTATATTCCTTTTTCCTCACAAGAAGCATGGAGCCAATTTGAAAAGATTATCCACATTTGTACCAATTTATAAACACTGATAATCACTTGGAAACTGAGACCTACCAGAAAAATTTTAAAACTGCTGCCTAGTTGTTTCTCCAAAACCTTTTCATACTGTATATGGCAGACATATCCATCCGTAAAGGCCATGGTATTAATAACCCATCAGTTATAAAGATGGCTGCAGAATACAGTTACATTAATCAGAAGGAAATCCAGTTTTCCATCTGATCATTACTGAAAATATGGTTAGTGACTATTTATAGTTGTAGTGGAATAAAAGAGCAATCTGTATAACTTCTACTGTTCTGTAGGGATAATTCTCTCTGAAATTTCTGCAGTATGTACACCTCTGGTTGTGTAATATGTACAGTGATCCACAGGCTAACTTCAGGCAATATCGAGTATATTGTCATGGAATGAATTTTCTGACATGTAGCTTTACCTTCTTCCCCTCGATAGTCCACTTCTCGCAGCCCAAGCTGGAATGTGCCCAGCTACTTCTCAGTGCAGTTAGTTGGAACTTTATCAGAGATACACAGCATTCAATTACAGTAATTAAAAATAGCCAAGGAATAACTACCATATGAGAAATATCAGGAGCAAGCACTGATTACTAGCTAACCATCGTAATTTCTGTATTCTTGGGACAAACCTGTTGATCGTACCTGATTACGCCTGTTCTCAAGCAAAGATGTCTCATACAATTGAGCGTTGTGAAGAACAATTCCACAAAATGCCAAATACGCAGCAAAATCCTGAAGACAAATGGACATCAACACCTCATGAAGATGTCTCACAGCATCTTAACTGTATTCAAAGATAAGCTACTGCAATTTTCTGTTTTCACTTTGAAGTATTAATTGATATTTTTAAGATATTTTTGGCAACCACACATTCAAGGGGGTTTTTTTTCCATTACTCATAATTTGTTATTTCCTCAAGAATCTCTTCTCCCTTTTTTAAACTAATGATCTTCACAGTTTATCCTGGTAAAAGTAGGATTGATATAAGAAGCAGCTCAGAGGAATCAACTCATTTTACAGGAATGCATATTTTATCTACAAAAACTGACTGCAGACAATCAGCCTCTCTTATTTGGGGGAATTCAATCTCTTGGAAAGCAGAAATAAAATTCTGCTAACATAGCAAACCCGGAAATTTTTCCCCTTTCAGAATGGGATTAATTCTGATATCCTGCAGATACTCAGTATGCATTTTGTTTTAAAGGGAAAGTTTTCAAAGTGAAAGGGTGAATTCCGATTTTTCATTGCTGAGGGTTAAGTCAACTTCTCCAGCCTGCGTGCAGCTTGTTTTTTGCAATACCAATCTGAATGTGAAGCCTGGAAATGTTTGGAAAGCAACTGCAGTGTGAGAATTAGGAATCAAGATGCTGTCTGCTCTACTGATTGTCTCATACATTGTTCATAATTTATCCAAAGCTTTTTCTCATCCTGCAATTGCTATATTGAGAAGTGATACAGAATCTAAAAAAGAATCACTACACAAATTCTACATTCAAAGTATGTTTGTTGGGGATGATGGGAGAGTTAAAACCAATTAATAAAAAAGGATGTCTATTAAAAGTTATCAAACTGTTTTACAAGGCATTTCAGTAGAGTAAGCCTGTGTTTCAGAGGTGTATGAGAGATACCATGCTGATCCAGAAATTAAACTATTTCACATCCACATATCTCACGGCTTCATGAAGAAAGAAATCTGCAGTATTACCAGGAATCTTTACTTTTTTAGAGGTGTTTAATTTTTAATAACTTTAAAATTTCTGATCAGCATGCAAAGTAATCACTACCCATCCCCCATTCCCCTGTGAAAATAGAAGAGATATAAATGTCCAGCTTTTATACCTTTTCATCTTGTTCAGTGAAAGTGCCACCAATTCCAGATTTCTTATTGATTGCTTGAGCCACACCAACAACCTAGTGTATTCAAAATGGAGTAATTAGATAATTTTTAGGAGTCTGTCATTGGATTCTATTTCTAGACATATTTATAGACCATAATATATGATCATTACAGATATTAATTTGGTTGACCTTTGGATAACAGAAGATATCTAAGCCTGTTTTTTCCTAATTTATTCATATGACAAATAGCTGAGCATGAACCTGAAATATAAAAAAAAAAAAAAAAGTGGCATGAGTCCTTGCTGCCCTTAGGAAGACGGGCTAATTTGATCCAAAATTGATTGCATAAATTGGAACAATCATCTCCCAGAAGGACAACAGTTCCCTCTTCTGCAGTCATAAGCCAGGCCACACAACAGCTCGCTCTAAGGTTCATCTGCTTGTGTGTGCAGAAAATACCCTTCCTGCTAGCTCTGACAAGATTTCCAAAACATAGCCTCCTTTCCAGATCTAGAGTTAGGCTACAGTGATCTTTTTACATTTTGTATCTCTCTGAATCTGACCAGATTAATTTTCATCTGCTGAAAAATAGCATACAAAGGTTGCGTTCCTGCCAGATTCAAGTTTGTTACTCAAATTTAGTAGGTTATTAAAGGTAGGCTTTTACTAAAACCACATTAAACCAACACTGAGAAGAGATACTTTGTTATGCTTCAGCTGGTAGTTAGACTGTCCTTCTTGCCAAGATGTGCTGATATCTCGCCATTTTTAATTACTTTCCCAATGGAGCAACTCAGAAGGTAGGGCAGAATCCTGGTTTACAGGTAAAGAAGTTAAGCAAAGGGTAAAAAGTCATTCACAGGTCCTGAGGACTTCTGCGATGGACCTAAGAAGCAAACCCCTATGGCCTGATCAACATTAAAGGCTTTCTGTTAAGTAGTTCTTTCTGCTCTTGGCACATGGCTTAAGTCCTAGCTTTCAGATGGACTATTAAGATCACCAGCCAAGAGGCTTCATAAGTTAAGGCCGCCCACCTAAGTAAATCAGTGCACAGATAGTAACAAGGAGGGTTTACCTGAACTAGAAAAAAACCTACTATGATTTATGAAATAAAGACATCAACAGACCAGCTCCATTTACTTTGTTGGCTCGTCTCCTTTTGGATTTAAGTGGAAGAAAATGGAATCCGTGTAACAATAAACCAAGCCAGATTACACATCTAGTTTTATTCTTACAAAGTTCTGTCTAAATTATGTTAAATTTCAGATGATGCTCTTTTAGCGTAGAAATAATCCGTGGTGAAATTTGATTTCAAGTTTCTGGACATAATTCCATGAATTGGGAGATTCAAACATGATTTCTTACAAAATAGAAAACAGTCCCTTTAAGGACAGTCAATTAAAGTCCAAACTGCTGGTGCTTTTGTAACTTTCTACATAGAGGATAGTTAGCCAATAAACATGATTTCTTGATAAAGGATGTTGGTTTAGATTTTAAAAAAATGTAAAATGAACATGAGAGAACAACACAGCTGTTTAAGTGTGATGCTTCTGTTACTGCCAGTCTTTGTGGAGTTCAATTCTGCATACTGGTAAGAGCTTCCTAGGAAACCAATGTGCACTGCAAACAGCAGAACTCCTTACAAAAATGAAAGTGGAATTCAGATCTTGGCTTAGTACTGATTTCAGTTTCTAATGCAGGCTCTAACTCTGACATCTGGGGAGAAATGAAATTGGGTGGTTGCTTTGGACTTACTCTTAGATACTCAACATAGATGTCTTCTCTGGTAACTTGGAACTGTTTTTCCGAGCCCAAGGAAAACAAGACAATTTAAAGAGACCTTCATACAAGTCAGTATGAACAGAAAGTGAGCATTTCTTTAAAAAATTAATTCACTGGAATAGTATTTCTGTAGATTCCCCACTGCAGTTATTCAAGCTGTGTACTGGCGGTGACCATTCTGTCCTGTAAACTAGTGTAAACTTCTCCTGGATTCTGCACTTATCCTTGTACTTCCGTTCTACTCTTCTGAGTCATAAATTAACCATGAAATTTCACAGCACAGTAAAACTGGAAGGCCATCAGAAGGAGACACAGGTTAATTTCAGTTGAGATACTTCTGACTTTCACTGTCAATAAGGTGAAAATGAGAGGTTTTCTAATTCAAATATTTTGTCATTCCATTAAAAAAGGTCATTTTTATTATTATACTACACATTATTAATGCACACTCTTTCTTTACTAAATCAAATTGTTACTATAATAGACATTTTTCTCTGATGCATAAACATTTCCAAGATTATAGGATTTCAAGGCCTTAGCCTTTCCCTAAAATAATTCAGTATGTTTCCACTCCTTTTGAGACTTTGCAAATTATTACTAATCTGACTTTAGGCTTAAAAGAATTGGAGAAAGTATAGTTTCCTTATTTGTGAAGTAAAAAAAAAAAAGTTCTGACTGTTAGTGAGTAATGACAGGTTTCTGTAACTGATATCAAGAGTGGGAGCTATAAGGTGGTGAACCTAATGCTGTTTATCAGGATGGATGAGAAAGGTACCAAAGGAGATGACCTTCTGAGGAAGGTGCCAAGTGGAGGGTGGGGACAATTATGTCTGAGCTGTTACTTATATTGGTACCCAGAAATGAAGCCTGCAGTTTATGGTATCATGCTGAATAGCTGCTAGCAGCACCTGGAATGGATTTAGGTTAAGAGAGAGCTGAAAGAGAGGAGTAGTGCCAGAGCAAGAGGTAGGAGAGGGAAGCTGGAAACTGGGAGGAGCTGAAAGTCACTCAATAAAACCCTGCACTTCCTTACAGTTAAGATTGCCCATCTGTCTAACTGGCTGGATCTCACCTTCTGCTAAACCCAATAAATCTGCTGTGCAGTAAGCTCAGAGGCTAGAATGTGCTAGCACAGATGAAGCCCACCTAGCTGAGTACAGTAACATGAAAGAGTATGTGGTAAGAAGCCATAAAGTATATGCACAGCTTTTGATTCTTTTCAGATTTTTTGGCATGCTTGCAATAAATAATTGACAAAGCTGCAAAGAACTTCCTTTGTTTGAGATCCAAGTAGTACAAGACCAGTGCAAGGTGTTAATGATGATATTTTTCTCATCTTGCTTTTTGGGGAAAAACAATATCAGAAGAAAACTGTGGTGTGCATGTTTAAAAAGTTGTACTTAACTGTTAACGATTAAGTTTATAATTGCTAAACTGATGGAAGGCTTACAGTTTTATTTTTGTAATGGAAAAGAAGACAATTTACTATCTCTCAGCCTAGCCTTCCCAAAATACTGATGTTACAAATAAGGTCATTGTTCTGCAGCATGAATCACTGCCAACTGTGGGCTCAAAAATGTCTGTCTGAAATAAAGCTTAACTGTGAGCTCCATTCCATACAACCCAGTTTTTCCCACAGTCAACCTCTCATTTACTTTAGTGAGGAATATTTCTTATCTAGTGAACTTTCTTACTGTAATAACAATGTACAACTAGCCTTATATACTTCTATAACAGACTTAGAATAGTAAACAAACCCTTTAACCAGTCAATGTGCTTTTATGTTAACCTACATGTGCAGAGATTAATGGTTAGGCCTCTTCTCATACCACTGTCTTCTGTGGATATTTATTTAATTTATTTTATTTTTTTCAGTTTTGATCCAGCATGAGCTAAGACAACTTTAATGAGGTCAGAGGCTTTTTAAGGCATCCAGAAGGTGAGTACTTTCATCTTGTGTAAACACATCCCCTCCATGAAAGGAAAGTCTGTGGTACTTAAAAAAGTTATAAGAAAACAGTAAAAGGACCATATTAATATAGCAAAAAGACTATTTTTAGGCTCCCTTTACTAGCACTGCAGGTTTCTGATACATTAAAAAAAGCATGTGTTCCAACAGAAATGGTCATTTTTAGATCTTTGTTAAGATCTTTCAGTAAAAGGTTTTAACTGACGAGGGAGGGAGTAATGAGGAGAATAAACCTGCTAAAAATTCACGGTCACGTTGATGATGATAAAAAATTTGTGCAGATGCAAACTTCTTTGTTTTTGTTGTTGTTGTTTCAGTGGCATTCTAAGCTTTTAAAGACAACTTTGTAGTATGTGCTATTTTTTTTTTTTTCACGCAAAATAGTTTTAAAAATTAAACTGGTCCAAATTCTCGCCTCATTTATATCAGTACAGATTCCAGTGAACTTCACTAGATCTTGTAGAATGTGGTGTAAAGACAGTAATGAGAAAAACCTCAGATGGATATTATTTAGCCGTTGGAATCTTGCCTGCAACCAGGTAATTAGGAGATGTAGGAAACTCAAGAGGGTCTGTTCCTGTTACTAAAGTAATTATGTAATTGGGACAAAAGTAAATCATGTGGTAGCATTTTAGGCCATGGAGAACATATGCCTGCATTCTAGAGAATACTAAGCACAGCGAAACCCAAAGCCTTATTTTTAAAACTTACTATAAACAAATCTGAAATAACAATAGGCCTGATCTGTGATCTCCAGCTGTGAGTTACGTTCGCACCAGCAGAGAAATTGAATCAAAGGTGATTAACTGGTCTGAGCTCAGCTATACAGAAAACTTATTCAGATAACAGGTACATGAAAAGTGTGAAATCTTTGTGGCAATACACAAGACATATCTGAGATAAAGCTTATTCTCTGTAAAGCTTGGAGAATATCATAAGAAAAATGACAGTCCACTCAAACACTTGCTGATGAAAGCACTGTTCCAGTCTAACAAAAAGGTGGCTTTTAAGTTACTTCAGCATAATATTTTGTGTCTTTAATTCTCTAACAGGCAGACACCAAGTGAACTTTTTTGAAAGTTGAGTCCTGTAGCAATGAAGCAAAGATATGTATGTTTGATTTCTTGTCATTCTCCTACTATGCCTACAGAATTATCCTGTATATTTATTGGTCACCCAAGACAAAACTAGTAGGAAAGAAAGGGGTTTAAAACAGCTATGAAAGGGAATGACCACTGGAAAAGCTTAAGGTAGTACTCTGGACTGAAGAAAACCAAGACTAAGGGAGAGAAAAGACTGAAGTAATTAGTATCTGCTTATACTTTGATACATGTGAGTTTATGGCCTAATCCCTAAAGTAACCAGTGAGCTCCTGAGTGCTACACACTTTTTTCCATGAGCTTTACCCCCAGACCAACTAGGTAGGTGGGATTATAGAGCAATGTATATCTACAGTAGTCATGCAGTTCCTAACAAAAGCCTTCATCCAGGCTGGCTGTATTGAAAGTATGTAAGGGGTGGGCAGAAAGAACAAGCTGTATGTTACCATAGTGGTCCAGCTTTCTTTAAAGTCAGTCGGAAAAACTCCCCTTAGATTAGAAACCATGTACTTTGTTATTTTCCATTCAGGTGACATAAGATAGACATACATACACCAAGAAGACAAAAAGCAGTTTTGATGATGGAATTGTTCTCTTATTTTCAGTCCTCAAAAGGGTGGAAAAAACCCCTCCCTCCAACAATTACTGAGTCAATATCCACACCTATCCACATCACATCTCAACACAGCTTTCCTAATTGTATTCTTGCTGGCAACACAGGTAATCTCCCAGTGCTGCTACTTGTTCTGTAACCTTTCATCTCGATCTGTACCAGTTATCCCATTTAGTGAAGCCTGATTCACATTACAAGGAGAGATTTCTTCTAATTATCAGAGAGCTTTATTTTTGCTACTTTCTTGCAATAGCTGACTCCTGCCTCTAAAAGTAGCAGGTTACCTAGAGTATTTCCCAGTAGATGATGACTGATGACTTCAGTGCTGACGGCTGTGCTCTGAATTTTATCTGGATTGTTTCATGCTGCAATTTTTTGCGCATTAAGATTACAGGTCTAACTGTGAAAGCTGCTCCAGCTCTACAGTACTCTACAGGCAGCTAGTGCCCTTTTTAGTTGGTTCTTACTTCAGTTGACTTAAAAATATAATATAATTTTGCTTCCTAAGAAGATAATTTTTTTTTTTTCACTTTGCTGGCACCTAAAGAAAAATGACATTAAGCCAAAGAATGGTAACAGGAAGAGGGAAACTCAACTTTTGTCTCATTTTAAAGATGGGAACATAGCCACTTGAGAAGACAGACTAAGTGGTTTTAACCTTACTTTGCTGTCCTGGTCTTGTAGAGGTTTTATTCAGGCTTATAAAATTATCCTGCAGGGACAGAACTGTATTTGCAGACTTTGATTTTTAATCAACAAGACTTTCACATCCTCTTCTATCATTCATGCCAGCAGTAGTCTGCATGATTTCCAGCAGTGTAGCTACTATAATACATATCAGCATAAGCTGATGTCGTGGTTTAACCCCAGCCAGCAGCTAAGCACCACGCAGCCGCTCACTCACTGCCCCCCCATCCAGTGGGATGGGGGAGAAAATCGGGAAAAGTAAAACTCGTGGGTTGAGATAAGAACGGTTTAATAGAACAGAAAAGAAGAAACTAATAATGATAATGATAACACTAATAAAATGACAACAGTAGTAATAAAAGGATTGAAATGTACAAATGATGCGCAGGGCAATTGCTCACCCCCCGCCGACCGACACCCAGCCAGTCCCCGAGCGGCGATTCCCTGCCCCCGCCTTCCCAGTTCCTAAACTAGATGGGACGTCCCATGGTATGGAATACACCGTCGGCCAGTTTGGGTCAGGTGCCCTGGTTGGGCATGAGAAGCTGAAAAATCCTTGACTATAGTCTAAACACTACTGAGCAACAACTGAAAACATCAGCGTTATCAACATTCTTCTCATACTGAACTCAAAACATAGCACTGTACCAGCTACTAGGAAGACAGTTAACTCTATCCCAGCTGAAACCAGGACAGCTGAAAATCCACCCAAAAAGCAAATTACTGATCTCCATAATCCTGCAGCGAGACTGCTGCTGGAACTTGAGTTTGTTTAAAGTTAGCTTGCCTAGATCTACGCTATACTGCAGTGACTGTGATGTATTATTATACCTGAAGTGTTCACTGTGGGAGAAAATAACTTCGCTGGCTAACAGTAACATGCCTGGTCACATTTTATACAATAAAATTCAACAGGATATTTTCAAAGGCTGTTGTAGCACTCCTTATTTGTTGGGAAGAGCTTCCCAGTGACAGGAGATAGGGCAAAGTAAACAATAAACTAAATTGGAGTGAGCATTGCCGGAATAAAACATGTCCCTAGCCACTTAGTAGGAAGTTCAATCTTATGTACTCAGAGCCTGGGAGATAGGTCTCAGTTAATTCAGCTAAAAGTTCCCAGATGAGAAAATCCTGCAGATTTTAGTAAAAATTAAAGTGAAATAGAATTTTATGGAAATTATTTTGCACAGCTGAAAGAAAAAAAATGCAGAAATAACAAAAAATTATGTTGTCCCTGTAGATGTTCCACAGCAGCTGTGATGACTCTTTGTATCAGAGACCATCCATTCTACAGATATTCCAAACCAGTTAGCTGTACTGAGTCTTGCATCAGTTCTGTGTAACTTCGCAAATTGGTTTAAGCTGAGGACTTCCATTCCCTATTCAGTTCGGTCAAATTTTGTCAAAATGACTGTTTGTTTACAAACGTCTACAAAACCAGATGGAGAAATTTGGGATGACAATTATTTGCAACAGCTTCCATAGTCCTTTTTCTGGGTCTCTGAATCCAAGACCAAACAAAATCAGAAGAAAGTGCTACTGCATTTACTGACTTTATTACAGGACCTCTAGAAGGCACATCAGTACCATCTGAAGCTTTTGAAAAATTAAAGATTTAAAGACACACCAGGAATGAAAAGCTGCTTTTTGAGATACACAATGCTGAACTGCCACAACCTTAGGTCTTCTGCCAGTAGTGGGAAAACCCTGATTTCTGTATTAGCACTGAAATGGTTAGCATTAATAGCTACAGCTAAAGCCTGTGGCCAGCAATACCAGTTTCCTCTTGCAAAAGAAATAACCATGGTAACTCTGTGGTACAAGCTGGCTAATACTAACTTTTCATTGGTGGCTTTTGTACTACTGAGGATAAAAATTCAGTCTGTTTTGACGTGTTCTCGGATACATGTTGATAATCCACGTAGCAAGTCTTACATACTGATGCCTAGATAACTTTATACAGTTATCTGCTCTTACAGAAGAATCACCAGAAGATAAAATCTTTCAGGATCAAAATGGAATCTTTGCTATGGCTTCACATTCACCTTATGACAAATTTAAATGGAGGAATAGATGATTAAATTATTTGACTTAGAACCATTTTGTTTTTCTTTTAAAGTAGAATACAATTCAGGTTACTCAAGGCCTTTCTTCCTCCTTGTTTTCTTTGATGGTGATAACCAGGAAATTATACAGCCTTGCATGCCAGAAAGCATCATGTAGCAATACTTTTGTCATATGATGGGATGGGAAGAATTTCTGTTTAGTATTAGAGATTGTGCAGCAGGGGTTTACAGATATCAGAACTTTGTTCAAAGCCCCTGAAGTCACATCAAAGCTTGGTCAGTTTGCATTTGTAATTTTTCATGGGAAAATGAGAACTCTTCATAAAGCTAGCACTATACAACCCTCTATGATCTGATCTTAAAGGACATTATCAGCATAATTTTCTGCATCTGAAATGCAATGTTTCTGTGGCATTTCTGTCAGCAAGAATAGGTTGAGTAGGGGATTGAGAAAAGTTCTTTTGCTGTTAAGTGAATGTAATTCCATTCTTCATGTGCATCTGTGCAGGTGTAAAGTCCTCTTATTGCACTGCTCTTTTCTCATTGTTACTAGTTCCTGGGTCCTTTTTATGAGCTCTTCCGTGAACCAAACTGTTTTCTTCTTTTCATCTATGGAATTTCTTACTAGCTGTTATTTTTAAGTGAGACTTTGGTTTCTCACATGCCTCATGGAAATATAGGCAAATGTGAAAAACATCTACTGGAAAAATCTCCATACTTCAGCAGGCCCAGAGGATTTAATAATCAGCATGAGATTTTGTTCCTCTCCATTACTGACTCTTTTGTTTTAAAAAAATAGTACTAATGCTAAACAAACAAACAGAAAACCCCAGTTGCTTCTCTTTCTCAGTGTTTATTTTTGGATGTCTTCCAGAATCATCTTTTGACTGTGGCTGCTGACATCCTGGGCTAAGGCAGCATTCACTAGCCTCAATATTACTAGAGGGCCTTTGGGGAATTTTTTTTTTTTTTTTTTTTTTTTTTTAAATAGAGAGGAGCCAGTAGAGCCAGTACTTTGGTTTTGGTTTTGGGTTGTTTTTTTTTTTAAACAGAAAAGCAGAATGCAAATGGCAAATTAAGGACTGATTCATTGACTCCAACATCTGTCCAGAAACATGTCAGCCATGTGTTATGGTGAGAGGATGAAAAACCTTCTGGCAGAGACTTTAAAATCAGAAAAAAATTAAAAGTGCTGTCCTTTCATGTAAGAAATCTTATAGTTTAGCCCCTTCAAATTATTGCATATGAGTGGAGTGTAACATTCTCCTCAGCTTCAGGTTGGCTGAACTTTTCCAAATAAACAAATTGGTGCTTCATTTCCACTTGCTGATGCACTTAGGAGTAGAAAGCTAGCTGAAGATACGGCCAATTGCAGGTTTATTCAGCCTGTAAGTCATGGTGTATTGGACCAACAGACTACAGCTCTTATTCCTTCCTCCACCTACCATCAGGACCCAGTGAGAAGTAAGCACTTCCACGCTCCCTCGGCAGCAAGATTTTGTAATTCGTTTCTGATCCCAATTACACAGAGCACAGCATTTTTTCCATTCAACAAAAAGAAAATGGGATAGCTTGGGTGAAACTTAAAGCCTTGCATCAGCCTGACATGGACCACTGGTCCCTGACAGCTCTTCACACATCTGCTTTGCTCATAGCTGGCCCAGGGCCAGCAGTGGCTGCTGCTGGTTAGAAAGGGAAGACTTTTAAGCAGGAGTGGGAGTAGGAGAGGATCAAGTGCTGTCCTTGGAAGAGCTGAAAATAAATATTTTGAACCAAAATCAGCAGTAGGTGAAGAAAGGAAATCTTGGCTGATCATCTGGGTCAACTAGAGTAAGATTCAACAAACAAGTTAAATCAAGAATTTAATCAATTATTTAATGAAAAAAAGGTTCACTGCAGTAAAAGTCAAGGTGACATATTCCATAAGAGGAGTAAAAGATGGAAAAGCAAGAAAAAGAAGGTATGATGTCTTCAAACCAATCTTGGCAGCGTTTCATTTTGGAGTTTGAGCTTTCTGGAAGCAAACTATAAATACTCTAAAAAATAAAGGAATTACAGGAGAGAAAAATCTCCATCTTAAAGCTCTGATACACTTTATAGAGAGCCTTACACTTTGTGAGTATTCTAAGAACTGGTGATGTGGCTGAAGGCTACTACATTCAGGATCACAAAAACCCCAAACTTACTTTACTTACCCCCTAAGTAAAACTGTGGCCCTCATTTTTTTCCCATTAACTGGCTTTCACTGACTTTACTGAATTCAGTCTTCAACTACTCATTGCAAGAAGACATCGTCAGTCCATAATAAGAATTCTCCCTACTGCAATAGCATCAGACAGGAAGAGAGAACTTCTGTGAGAAGTAGCATGGATGGAAAATATGTACAAGAGTTCAATGAGCAGATTCACATTGTTTTAAATTAGGAGTGATTTAAGTTATATGCCTTGTGGGTAACTTTTCTGAATCACATTGACACCATGTGTTCTTCAGTGCCTCAAGTTAAGCACTTAACATGTTGCTTAATTTATTACTTATAAGCTGAGTTAATAGAATGTAAAAACAGCCTTTCAGACAATGATAAAACCCAATTTGTGTCCTCTGAGGAAAATAATGTAGATAGATACAAGCTCAGCCGAAGTACAGTAACTCTTAAATACAATCTAAGCGTGCACTGAGGTAGATCAATAAGTGTGCAGAGAACTTTAATGCTGACAGCTACTTAGTACAGGAACTGGGAACAGCACTTCTAGAGTTAAATACATATATTCTACTTCTGCATCTGGGATTAAACTCTTCTTGACAATTCCCTTTGGCTTACATTACTGAACTAGATAAGATAAAGTCCAAGCAAACATAAGCAGTCTTTTTAAAAAAAGAGATGGATTTATACTGTAAGATAATGACTGCCAGCTATTAAAGTTTAAAGCATTAGCATAGCTGGAAACAGTATTACGTGAAGTGATCCCAATACTGCAACTTACCTCTTCCCTATGATTCTTTATTGGCATACAGAGAATACTCTGAGTCTTATACCCTGTGATCTGGTCAACTTCTGCATTGAATCTTGGATCCTGATACAAGAAAAAAAATACAATTATTTGACTAGTTGCCTAAAGGCCAGTTCTTTTTCCTCCCTGGTTTAAAGGCTAAGAAAAGTACAATATTTGACTTAACTGTTACCCAGGATAACAAAGGTTCCATTACTAGCTAATAATTGTATAAAGTTGTTACTATCAGTGTGTTAAAACAACAACAAAAAAGCATTTATGTAGAACATGAGTGCCTGTGGATAAATACAACTGCCAGAAAGAACAAAAAAACCCCAAACCCGTAGGAGAAGCCTTTCTTGAGCCTAGACCATCATTATAATAAATGTATACATGGACTAACCATCCCTAGTATAGGTTTTTATCATCAAGAAGAAATTACAGAAATATACTGAAAGACATATGGCCACAGAGGAACAAAGTTTCATGAATGTGGTTAGTGGTTTTGCTTTTACCAGAGATTGCTTGTTTCATTTTTTTCAGCTGAATATTGTTATAAAACTCTGATTTTTTAAAAAAAATCTTACTAAACCAAATCAGACTATTTTTAAAGGCTGCTGTTTTTTCTCTAGTAATTGATTTCAAGTTGAGCATGATGGACCCAATTCAAGAATGAACTTTTAAACTATAAGGACAGGTGATGTCCTGCTGGAAACATGTACTTAGCAAATGTTTAGACAGTTTGAGGCAGCAAACAAGTGTTTGTTGAAAAGGAAACCATATGAAATCATACCACTTTTTTTTTCTTCTGAAAAAATCTACTCGGTAATGTTACCTAATTCTGTAAACATGGTCAGATTAACTGAGAGATGATCAATCAGAAGCGGTAATTTTCAGTTCTGTATGCCTTTATTAATTAGTTAATTCATCAACTAAGTAATTCATTAAAATTTTCATCATCCCTAAATTCAAAGCACAAAATCAGCATATCCAAAGAGCCTGGAATGAAGAGATGTTAAGCTGAGACGTAAGAGATGTCCTCTCCCAGTGCTGGATTCTCTTCCTTTTTTCATGTGGCCTTGTACTAAGTAACTCAAATTACAGAGTATCACTTCATTTGGGAGGCCTCTATACAGTTCAAACCCTCATCCCATTCTTGTTCATTCAGCTCCTACTCTTTGTGCCTTAGGTATGATAAAATTCTCCAATGTATTTTTAGTCACAGGACTCCAGTTTTGCAGATAATTACACTCACAATTTCATTCACTTTGGTGCAGAAATGGAAACATTTAAGTGTCCAAAGCTGGAAATGCAAATACTGGTGTGCGCATACCTGGTTAAGATGGGGCTAATATCTGACTGCTAATGTCAAACTTACATAATTTATTTTGATGTTAGCATTTCTGTAGCATTAGTTACAGCTACATGTTTCTGTATATGCATGTATCTATAATACATGTATTATAACCAAAAACATGGTGTCAGGTTTGCATCTTGACTGGTTTAAGTCAATATAGCTCCAAATACATACACTAAACCGGCAAGATTACAACACCTGATAATATGGCTTTTTCTTTTTTCAAGAATTGTTCAAGATAAATTTTCTTGGTTTACCTCATACGCGTTCTTGATGTTCAGAGGCTGGCCTATAGCTGCTACATGACCCACGATGCCCTTGTTCCACTCCAGGCGAATGCAGTTGTTGGAAGCTTCTTCCAGGGTGGAGCCTTCTGCCACGTCAAACAGCCTGCTTACAAGAAACTTCTCATTAGAGCTATCCTCACAGACCAAGAACAGGGAATAGCGATCAGCTGCTATAAGCTCATGGATATGTAGGAAAATTTTATGGCAAAGCGCTGTGACATCTAAGTGACTAGAAATATCTTTCACAAGTTCTAATAGTCTTGAGCACTGATCGCCTGCACTGGTCTCGGTCCTTGGAGATTGCAGAGGCATCTGTTCCTTCTTTTCAGCACCGGAGAGGAAGCTCACTGCTCCTACAGAGTCCTTGACAAAAATAGGCCTTAAGGGTCTGTCAAATTCAGAAGCAGAGATTTTCCTCACTGGCGTCCCAGAGTTGGTGGTCTCAGCACAGGCAGGCTGGTGACAAGCACAGGATTCACTCTGGGACTTGGTTCCCTCCTTGCAGACTGGGATGGTATGAACTCTCTCAGCAAACCATGCATTAACCATTTCTCTGTAAAACAAAAATAAAAATACAGTGAATGATGTGAGTTAAAAATCCTCAGGAACTAATACCTATTTGAAAAGGACACTGCAAAGAGGGTAACTTTAAACCTTTTAATACAGTGGACACGAGAGCACCTTTAGTGCTCCTCTGTATCGGTATTCTTCAATTTTACACAGCACTTAGCCTAGATTAAGCAGTAATGTTTTATGCCCCATAAAGGAGAAGCTATTTTTGCCTAAAGGAAATACCTGAATAGGGCAGAGGAAGACTGCTTATGCTGTGGCTTTCAGAATATAGAAGATCAGAAGTTTACACCATAATTTTGTGCTTGAAAAGTTCTGGTCCTTCCCACTCCTAAGATTTGGATTTCTGTATAAGATGTACATATATTCATATGAAGACAAAACTTTCTGGTTTAGTTCTGTTTTTCTAGACCATTTCTAACTTTTAAAAGGATAATTTTGAACTTTAGTTCTCTCCATGAAATCACCTGCAGCCCCTCCTATTTTATGTTGCCTATACGCTATTTTAAAGTTAACTTTCCCTGCTCTCTGAGTTGATGAAAAATGCTGTTTTGACTCAAAGCACAAAAGTTTTGCTTAAAAACTGTCAGAAAGAAACATGAATATTTCTAATTCAACCCCCTTCAAAATAATGAAGACAGACTGTTTTCATGCATCTCTCCTATTTCCTTTCCTTGCAGATGAAACTTATTGACTAATTCAACCCCAAATACTGAATACCCCCAAAATTATATTTTGGAAGAGTTTACCATTAATTAAAAAATGTCACGCATCTCTAGTATTTGTTTCTTAAATTAACTTAGCACTAGAATGCTAACCCTAATAATGTCCTCACTAAATACAGCATATCTTGAATAATCTATAAGCACAGATATCATCAATATGAGTGTACTTTTTCTTATCACTGTATTTTCTTGTCCAAAATCTGTTGGTTTGTTCTGTTTTGTTTTTTTTTTAAATACAGGGCTTTTTATTTCATTTACTCAGCATCAAGAGTTCCTCACAGCACATGATCTACTCTCAGAAGAAATGTTTTTTTTCTGAATTACATAATGTATGGGCCTATGAACAGCAAAAATCCTATTAAAAAGTCTGATCTTTTGGAAACTTTTCATGGTGGTCATGTTTTAAATTTGGGATATTTTTTATTTGCTCAGCAGACCACAGGAATTTCGAGAGTGAAGCTGAATGAAACCATGGAAATTAGTCAGGTTAGTCAGCCGCTGATCGGTTACATGCATCAGTATATGTTAAATGTGAAAAGCACTGTACATAGCCTTTTCTTCCTTACACAACAGCTTCATCTATGTTGTAGAATGCAGTACTGCAAGTGTAATTAACCATTAATTAAAAGTAAAGTAATTGATTAAAATCTAAAGTCCACCAATATTATTTTTATTAGCAAGCAATCCACAACAGTTCACTTATTTGTCTCCTGTTAGGAAGGTTTGAAAGAGTTTATCAGATTTTGCAATCACATATCATTTGGAGATCTCAAGTGTAGGCAAAACATGCTATGAAAAATTGAATTGATTTAGGAAACAGTGTGAGTGTAAAGGGAGCACCTGGGCAAAAGAAAGTCATAATGTTACTGTACCCATTCCACTTCAGTGCAAGCTACCTGGTAATTTTTTCCATCTCAGAAAACTGTCTGATTGAGGTAAATATCACTTGATGTAGCACTGTAAAACCAAATTATTCTCTTATTCACACCAGTGCAACTCCAAATAAATGGATGATAGGCTATTCTTTATTTTGGCTTCTGTCTGTGTACTGCAATCCTGATCATGCAAAACCTTACATACATGGTTAATATTGCTTATAGCCCCGGTGATCTTCAAGGCTGAATGGTCAGTGTGGTCACAGAGGACATTTGTGAATCTTCTGATGATGAGAGTCCAAAACCACTGAGTGAAAAGTTGGACACAATTAAGGTGGTGGGAGTTTTGCCTCCGAGTTCCACAGAGCTAGGATTTCATTCCATGTTTTTAGATTTTCCATGAAGCTCCTGGAACAGTGCTTGCTGTAGCAATAATATACCTCAATCAACATCTATTATAAATTTCCCAGCAATCTAAAGCTAGTCGAATTACTGGAAACATGGTGCCAGAGAACACAATGAAATTCCATTGTTATTCTGAAAGAGTTTTGGTTCTTTGCTTAGCTACTTATTTTTAAAGGAAGTAAGCTCTGCCTTTTAAGTATATTAATAAAAACTACCAATGATCCTTCTTTATTACAGCACTGATATGTATTTTCTTTGTGGAGTTACCTCATACAAATGTTTCTTGCAGTGAAGAGGCATAAAGAACAATTAATATATTATTAGAACTTTGACTTTAACAAGATTACTTTACAGTACTTTAACAGGATAAATATTAAATGTGGGAGCCATGACCATGTATTACTGAAATGCATAATATAATTTGCATAGGGCAGTATCACATTTGCAAAAGCTGTTTCAATGAGAGTCAAAATAAGAAGATAGCATTTGATAACATTTGGAATTTTCATTTATTAACCTGAATGAGAAAACAGAATAAAAATTTGTGATGAAAATGACCAGAAGCATCCTTAAGAAAAATAAAAAGCTTAAAATGCAAAAATTTGTAAGTAAACACAGTACCACCTCTAAAATCAGTGTTGATGACTCTTGTCATCGTATGTGTTATATGTGGGTTCTTTTTGTTTTACTCTAATCTCCTCAAGAAAAGAAATTACCTGGAAATTTTAGCTTTTTCTAAACCAAATTTAGCATCTAGCACTAAGGCTGCAGAAAAGAACCTGGAAGTGCAAGCTGGGGGCATTTAAAGTGTTAGACGCAAGAAGGCAGATATAGAATAATCAATCATTTTAAAAGAAGGCTTATTATTTGACCTAGTTTCATGATTGTGTATGCTGACTTGATTTTTGAACATCGAGGACAGGCATTAATGCAAAATAAGATTTTAAAGTAACTGTAATAATCTAGTGTCAGACGGAGAGTGTTCTTAAACTAGCAAGTGATTAGGCATAAGAAGCTGTTTACTTTGTCTAGGCATGTTTGAACACGCACAGGCATGAACCTGTACTATTGCTGAGTGACAGCAATTTGTAGAGCAGTCTGATTCACTGCTTATTTACACATGAGGAAAGGAGAACATAAAATGCTATCATTTCATCTAGCTCTGTTTTACACTGAATTTACATATGTGGATGTGTTGATACAAGATACAAGGCAGAGAAAGAAACAGGCACCCTTTGTGGACAAAGCAAAAGCTAAAGCAGAAATTTGGTTTATCAGTTGAAATCTGCCATTTTATTTATCCTGGAGTGTTGTGTAATGATGTCCCCTGGCCTTAATGGTGTAGTATAGTAACAGTAATCAGTAAGAACAATGTATTCTGAATTCTAATACCATTTCTCAAACTGTGGCCATGAGATAATTTAGTTTTTACCTTCTTGCCTTTTTACTATGTAAAATAAGCATTCATTTCTCTATCTTTGGAGGTTATTGAGGGGTGTGGAACATAACTGTAAAATCTTTCACACGACAGTAACTACTTTTCTTTAATAAGAACTGACTACTTGTTAGGTATCTGCACTGTTTATGAAGCACTTTGACATTGAACAGAACTATATGTGGAGGTGCATAATTATGAGTAACATATTCCCGTCCCCTTTAACGTCTCTTAGATGATGGTCCAATAACTTGCCAAGATAGTGTGCAATTCTCAGAAAGCTCTGTAGATTAACAACAACAACAAATCCTTAACTATACTGTTTAAAGCATGGTTTTTCAACTTCAAACCATTTAGTCATTTTTATTTGGGCAACAGGAAAGCTGTTCAAATTCAGCTGGAATAAGAACAGTGTTCACTGACCTTTACTGAATGCCTCTTCTAACAAGGAAACTATTTAGCTCCTTTTACTCACAGTTATACACATGGGTGGAAGAACTAGCATTCTGCATTAACCAATGTATTCTAACTCTATTTAAAATCTGTCAGACAAAGTCTTGACATGCATTTGCTTGTTGACACTCAATCCTATTTAACAATGCATTATAAGAAGAGTATTATTACTAACACAACTACTTTCTCAGCACAGAATTAGCTCAACAGATATCTGATACCAGACACATACTAAACCACAAGTGAGGTTATTGGAAATTAGTAACAAGTGCTGTGTATGTTTAAGATGTCATTTTGAAAGGACTACAGGAAGAAACAAACACTTGTGACTACTCTATTCATATTAATAGTCTTCAGTAAGCATTGGCATTGTCAAGAGCTGATTGTAAGGACAAGACCCTTGCTGTAGAATAAGTTTAGAAGTTGCAGGAGTGTATTAAACAGGAGCAGATACTGATTGATAGTGATCTACACAGACAGTTAAAACCAATGCAATGTCTCCATTGCAGCATAGCAATCACTGCATGTTGAGGAGTTACAGGCATCAGCATCCATTCCTCAGGAGCTGCATGCATCCCTTCCTGCACTATGATCCTTTACTGCAGTATGAGCCTCTGCTCGGGAAAGCTATGATTTATCCCAGAGTTCATAAACAGGAATAGTTGAGTATGAAGTGACCATTTTTTAGTCACCTCCATGAGCCGAATCCAGTCTTTCCTCTATAAAACACAATTTCAAAGGAGCATGACAATAGTGACTGCTGAATTTGGCTGGTGACCTCATCAGCAGATGGCAAAACTGGAGAGGAATTTTGAAGAGACAGGGATGAGAAGGGGATGAAAATACAATGGCAGGTAAAACATTTGAAGAAAAAAAATGGTTGTGTGATCCTCCCCTCTATAATCACTTGTATACAAGTGCACATTATCTGCATTACATGAGAACTCAGGAACTTCAGAGGAATTAAGACTCTTTGGCCCCAATTTGTTAAACACTGTACAGAAAGCATAGCTGTCCCTAAAGCAAGAAGTTTTCAATATGAATAGGCAACAAAAATAGAAAATCACTGGGTGAGAAAACACAGGCACAAGGAAGTGACATGGCTTGAGCCAGGTCATGCAGAAGGGCACAAGTAGACCCAAAGACAACCTCAGCTCTACGTCCTGAAGAGAACCTTGCTTTATTTCCTGTGCCATATGTATCAAACCATGCTGACTTGACACTAATTACTATTCTGCTCATACACTGGAAATATTAAATAATTTATTGTACCCATCTTTGCTTCATTGTGATTATCTTCAAAATACACAGCATACTTCTCGGAAAAAACCCGAAACAATGAAAATGTTTAAAGAGTAACAGCCAGATTATAATTGTCTTGCTCACACATGTAACCATGCTACATATGTAAGACCATACCAATGTGACCGTTCAGCAAGTATTTGGTATTTTTGGCCAAATGTGCAGAAACAGAGCACAAAAGCAATACTGACATGCAACAATGGTAGTATACCGCATCTTACTTATCTTGCACAAAGAATGCATAATCATTACTATACCATAGAAGTACTGAGTGATGAGTAGCTTTCAGTGAAACAAGTAATTCCTCATTTTCTCCATTGCTCATAAATCTTTCATATATACCATGTGTAAAGTTTCAGTAGTTGCGTGGACTCTTTTGCTAATTTTTCATTCAAACCAGCAGTTACTGATAAGACACTTCAGGAGAGGGATTCAATCCAAACTTGTCTACTAGAAAATGCCAGCTTTCAAGTATCTGAATTCCTGTAGCCTAATCCTGCTAGTGTTGAAATCAACAGTATTTCAAGCCAAGCTTTGTAACTATTTTCTCAATTGCTTTCCTTAAAATAACCACTAGATGTCTTCAAATTTCTTTCCCACATCTTGACATAATTTAGACATAGAAATCATTTAAAGCATTAGCAACAACTCCAAAACTATTCAGTTTTAACAAATGAGTTTGAAAGTCAAAGTCACTTGGGTATTATACTTGCCTTCCCATTTTCTTTCCAGTACTTCCTATTTCACAATCATGTTCTAGGTGGTTTTGTCTCCTCTCTGGCCATGGAAAGATTTAAATAAACTGTATAAGGCCTCATTAGATGGAAACCGTAAACTGACTGTAAAAGAAGTGTTTTCAAACTAACTGAAAAGTAGATTGACAAAGACAATAGTTGTTCTTCCTTAAACCTGTTCCAATAATAGTTACTAGAGATGCTATTTCTAACAGTGGTAGGCAAACAGTTTTTGAAGACGAAATATGACTTAAAGTCGGTGCCAATTTTTGGCACAACTCAGTCAAATACATAAGCATACATTTAACTTTAACATGTTAAGTGGCCTGACTGACTTCTGTTTGAATACAGATCTAAGTTAAGAACTCCAATTCTTGATTCAAACCATACTTGTGAAAGAGTGAAATAACAACTTTTTAGAACTATGAAATAATGTAAATCTTGTCTGAATGCTCATATTATTTTTTAAAATAGGAGGAAGAGGTTGCTTTATTATTTGAAGCAAAAGTATTCAAAATGAAGGACTAATACTACCAGGCCATTCTTGGCTATTTTCAAGTTTTCTTTAACAACCAAACTGCAAACTTAACTTTTCACAAGAAAGCTTTCCTCCATAGAAGGGACTTTCTATTTACACTATAACGAAAGACAGAATAAATCCTCAGGGACTGAAGGTTGAATTCTAAAACATGACCTTTATTTCTCCTCCAAATGTTTACTTCTTGTTCCAAACTCAAAAAAAAATTAAAAATAACTATGTACCTAATGATTTTGTTGTGGAAAGCAATAGGACAATGCTAGTGAATTCAGTGAAAGATGGATTAAAAGTTAAGTTCACAGCTGCCTGAAGACCTCATGTAAGTCTTAGGCACCACTTCAGTTCCACTTAAATTCCTAAAATAGGGGCTAAGTAGGACTTAAATGGTGCAGAGGCTTTGGGATGGCTCTCTGTGCTGGGGTGAGTTCACCATAATGCACAAATAAATGGGAAAATATATATCTTTTACTAAGCAAATGTATTTTGTGGCTATATTTTCAGTGCCAGACCTAATATGAAATTACAGCCATTGAGTTATTCACAAGGGCCAACTGAGTAGGGCTTCTTTTCTGGCACTTTGTAAATAGCTCCTATTGTATTTAATGCCTTTTTTCTTTTCTTTTCTTCAAGTAAATCAAATAAATGAGAAAGCATTCCATGTAAATTTATGTATGTTTCGTTGCCAGTAAGGAAAGAGAAAGACTTGTATTCAGTGGTTTTATTAATTATATTTATTCACGACAAAAGCAAAATGCTTCCTCTTTAATGGTGAAGATGAATATAGGTGGTAGCATATTAGTTCAGGTCAAGAATGTATTGTCTAAAATTGCTTTGTGTGTAGTTCTTGATCTGAGTCATATATTCCCATACAATTCAGCTTTAATCTAGCATTCAAATAAGCATGAACATAGGCTACGATGTATTTTATTTGATCTGAAGATATCATAGGTGATGTACCATCAATTTCATCCTTGTGCAGAGAGCTAGCACAATGTCTACACAGTATGGAAGTCTCACTTCAGCTTCAAAATTAGACTGATTGGGATTTTTATTTTATATATGTCATCTCTGTCCTAATCTTTTACAAAGACATGAATTTCCTCCTCACGTGATGGTTCTTCAACAGATGCCCAACACAAAACTTCCATGAACTTCTACCATTTAGAAATAAAAGAACGGTGTCTAACTTTCTTTTCTCCCACAGAAGCAATGTATGCCTCAGCTCCACTTTTCTTCCCAGTTGCCAGAAATTTGACCCTGTTCTCTAAAGTCTTCCTAGTAAGAGCAAAAAAACAATGGAAATGAGCTTTCAAATGCCTATTGGCATTATCAAAAGTACTGTAATATGATAATAAAGTTACCCTGAAACAAAAGAAGGCAAAAAGAGATGTTAACAGCTAAAGTAGTTCACCCTATCTTATTGTCTACCTGTCCTCTAAGGTTTACCAGTTGTATTTTAATTAATGTATTGTGCGTGCCCATTTGTTTCTTTATTACCTAGGGCAAACAGTGCCTAGTAAAAGCACATGCTCCTTGTAGCTGCTCAGTACTATCTGCTGACTAGTTTATCTTCACACTAAAGATTCTGTGTAGGAGTTCAGGCTATAGCTTTTGGGGAATTAAAGACATAAATTGCTAGTAAGTGATTTCTTATCATTTCTCAAGTGGCGGTTTCTTCAGTCTACTGTAATTGCTGCTTTAGACATTGTTTTCAAAATACTTCGGCACACACCTAGCTTTATTTCCAAGAATAAATGCCAAAAATACTTAATCACATTTACAACTTCATGAATATGGGTAACATTCCTTACCTTCCTGAGTGCTTTTTGAATCAGGAGTTTAAAATATTTTGGGATGATCTTAATACTTCACAGTTATCAAGAAAGGCATAAGATATGGATACATTGTTATAAGTGGGACAACTACAGAGATCATTAGACCAACAAGAAAACTTTCCAAGATTTCACAGAAATCGATTTTTTTTTCTGTACTTCATTCTCAGAAGAGCTCTGTAAACATCTAATAAAACCAAGTAAGTGGGAGAAAATATTCTGATCCCTGCATTAACACCACTACTTCCGGTGGTTTTCAGGCCATGATCCAAAGAATCAGTGGGTCTGCAGTCCTCTTGTAAATGTTTCGCATAGGATAACTTAGCAAATCAAGTCCCCTTTCAGCATATTCAAACAATTTGCATAGGATTCTGTGCCTCCACTGGCAAACTGTTAGGGGTCCTTCAATCATAGAAGTTTAAAACCCACTGCCTACTTACCAAGGTCATGTTAGGGATGAATATGGCTCATACCTGTATATTTTTAGGATTAATTTTTTTTTGTATGTGAGTAATATCTTTTTAAGAAAAAACATAGGCCAGAGCACATTTCAGTGCAGAAAATCTTCAATAGCTCTATCTCTAAAAATCTGAATGTTCATACACTTGCTCCAAAAATTAATTTCTTTTCAATTAGAAAAAATTAAGCACACATATATTACCAAACAAAACAATGACATAATGCATATGACACATGTCTATGAGATTAAACATCAAATAGCTGGCTCAAAAGGAAAGACATTTTATAAAAGCCCTCTAGACACAGATTAGAAGGCAAACATCCTAAGTAATTTACTTCTGCAGGCAGCACCTTACAAACTGATTGTCCACCAGCCATCAAGACAACAAAAAACCCCACAACTGTACTTGAGGTTTTTTGTAATAAGTAATAAATGTAATTGATATATTCAAGTTGTGCAATCTCTGAATTCCAGCAAAATACAGCTTCCCAGTAAACACCACTTCTGGAATCCTCAGTGAAGCGCTATGAAGTACCATGCTGTTAAGGACATTTATTCTTCCAAATACAACCCCACCTTAATTCATTTGTAAATATTTCCCAACCCCGCTAATAAGCCAAGATGTATTTATAACAAAATAATGTTATTTCCAGTGAAAGGCATACAAGACTTGGGTTAATACTTTGTATCTACCATGCCATACATTTAGGAAACCAGGCAAAAACTGCCTGGAACAATGCAGTTGCCTCTAACCGAGAGGAGAATTTTTACTTTGGCTGTTTTGGCAGTCTGCTGCTTCTGATCGCAAAGAGCACTAAGAGGATCGCTCCCATATTTTTAAGAGTAGGGACAAACAGGAAGACAGAAATACAAAAGTATTCCACAGGGGGTTAAAATAAGTATGAAGTTTGAACATGACAATGCGTGGATATTTTTTTTTAAAGGAACATAAAAAGATAAAACTTCAGGAAGACAAAAAGGGTAATGAATTCAGCCGTAAATGTGGTACAATTTTGTGACAAAAAAGGCTGCAGATTATGCCTTTATAATGTCTAGTTAGAACAGTTATATTTGTAGCAGCAGCTACAAGGAACCTTTTAACAACAGTATGGGTAAACATAAGACACAATCTAAAAGAAGAATAATTTTACTTCAAAATGTTTCTGCTTTCTGGGAAGCTAGAATATGACAGGCAATTCTAAAACTTTGAAAGGGGAAAAATAACAGAGGAGCTGAAAAAAAGGAATAAATAGCTTAAATTTAGTAGGAGCTAGGCATTTAGAAACTTTTGAACCCATATGTGTGCAGTAACAAACTCTCCAGCCAGAAAGTTTGTCAACCAGCATGCTGTATCACTAAATGAACCAAATTCATCTCGTCACTGAGTTTGCTGGTGACACACTTCCCCTTTGCTGTTCTGCACTTTGATCATACTGTAACAAGACTACACGGATAATAGCTATTTATATTATCTCTGTATACCACTTGTCGCCCTGGTACAAAATAAAGTAATAAATAACTGATTCTGTAGCTTTCTACTCATGGGATCACAGTTTATTCACATACTCGAAGAAGGGAGCAATTTAAAGCTATTCACCTGGATTACATGCTTGTAGGGTTGCACCCTTGCACTGTACAGGTGGAAGTCAATCAGCATAGCCTTATCGCAGAATATGTCAGTCCACCTAGCCATCAAAGGTTTGAGGAAGGCAGTAATTGGCCTGCCTGTCGACGCTATCAACCTTGAGGCGTTGCAGGATCAAAATACAGGGTGTAAGCCATTTGTATATATTTATCTTCTACAAGATATTTTAGGAGAGAGAAGGAAAGCAGATGCAAATTTGTTAAGTAGACGACCTGCAGCCCTTCTCCCCAAGAATCCAGAATATGGACTGGGGAGCCTAGCAACTCTTGACAGTTGTCACATTATAAGCAATAGTTAATACCAACTAACTGAATAAAAAGAAATGTTTTCTTTTGAAGTGCCACCTCACCAGAAAATATAATTTTTATTTAAACCATGAAAACAGATACTAATATCAAACTGACCTATGCAAAATGGAACAAGAGGTAACTTAACTATTCAGTGACTATATGAGGTGATGAGACTCCCATATTTAAAAAAAACCAGCAGAACAAATCTGTAGGCTTAAGACCACCCAAAGCATTTATTTTGTAAGTATTATTTAGACACCTAATTAAAGCATTTTTTCTGTGGGAATTACCAAAAGAACTGCTGTATAAAACACTATGGAAATTCATTAATTGCAGAGAAAAAAAAAGTATTTAATATCTATCATAAAATTCCTAAATTAGGTTCTGATTCAAAGCTCAATCAGTGGAAAGGACTTCTATTACTCTGTAATAAATGGTTGAGCTGGTGATCTTTTCCTATTCCTGTGTATAAATATTTGAGAAATGGATACAGAAACTATCTTTATCCATTAGCAATTGTGCCCCGCAATGCGAAGCAGAATATCTCTCTGTGCTCCGCAAGACACCAAATGAACTAACTTCTTGGTCTATTGCTTTTAGGACCTGTGAGGACTTTGGCATAAGCAACACAAAAATGAGAAGCAGTAAATTAAGATTAGAATATAGTTGAAACTAGTTCAAGGAACGCTGCTTTACTTGACAGAGTAAATATAGTGCTAAGTAACAGAACATTAATAGCATAGTCTTTGTTCAATGTATTGCTGTTGTACAAAGATTCATCTAGAAGAAAGCATGGCATTAAATTTTAGGGGTTTTCTCTTTTCAAGCTCTAAATAACACTACAGTGTAGAACATTAAACCTTTTTACAAAGTACGTCAGTTCTTTCAAACCGCTCAGCTTTACGGGATATCATTTTAGTGAATAAAATTTGAACCAACATACAGCCAAGTAACTTGCCATTTGTCTTTTCAAACACAAACTTACATATAGAAGAGGTATTCCTTATTATATAGTTCTAGTTTTCTATTTACGCAGTAAGGACAAAAAAAACCCCAAAGCATTCCATACAAGACAGCAAAGAAGAGAGTTTTGAGACAAATGCAATGTTTCCATCACTTCAAAAACATCACAGAATTGTTGCCAAGCAAGAACTCAAAGTCAACAGTTTCTCTGCAAAGCCCTCTCTAAATGCAGCGGCATCGCCATCACGGAGACATGACTGAATTGTATTTTGTGAACTACTGCCTATTTCAGACCCACACAAACACAAAACCGTGTCTTAACATTAAAAAAAAAAAAAAAAAAGACTAACCAAACCTCTCCATGGGGAAAACAAATCTGACACAGCGGTTACTATTAATTAGCATTCCTATTTGTTCAATACTACTTCCAGTTTCCAAAGGAAGTGTGACAGGCTGAACTAATAAAATGCTACTTCTCAAAGCTGCTAACACCCTATTTCCTGGGCAAACAAGCTACCCTTCAGTTACATACCATGTGCCAGTGTTCTGGAGAATATCAAGGTTAACTGCTTCCATCTATGCATCCTACACCTATGCACAGCCTTTAAAAAAATAATCGAGATTTAAAGGACATTTTAAAAGGCATTTTTATTATTTTTCTGTTAAATGAGCCTAAGGAAGAAGCAGCAGAAGAAAGGGGACCGCATGACAGATGGCCACAAGAAAGCAGGTGACCCCTGAAGCTTTCTAGCTTGCTGCGAGTCAATTATTAATGGGGATTTCTCTTCTTACCGCCCCATCCCATGCAGAGGGGAGCAGCAGCAGCAAGACCTCATTCAGAATGCCTCCATCCCTAAGTGACTTGGGAAGGAAGTCGGTCAGCAGCGGCGAGCAGATGGTGCAAGCGGAGCCAGCGTCCGAGGAGCGAACCACGGCACTGACTAACCCGCGCTCTCCGCTCAGATATACCGTGGGAGCCGCAGCTCGCCCGTGCTCTGCATCCCCACTGCTTTGTTTATCGGAAAATATTCAAAACGGAAACCTGACTCCACTTCTAAAAATAGCCGAATTTACTCGCTTTCAACTGGAAGTCCCACTGCTGAAGTGCGGCAACGGCGCGCAAATACCTCGTCTGGTCTCCGAAAGGCAGCATGTCAAGCCGGGGGAAAAAAAGCCCAGAGGAGCTCTTCAGGTCTTGACATTCGGCTCTGTGCAAGAACCAGCACGCCGAGGAAAGGCGGGCGCGGAGAAGCCGCCCCCGAGGAGCGGCGCGGGGCGCCCGCCAGCTCGGCCGGCCCCGCGCTGCCCCCTGC
>NW_010972920.1:6199413-6200313 GCF_000737465.1 Haliaeetus leucocephalus
GGCTCGTCAGCCCCCTTGGCGCTCAACCCGTCGCCCGCTCCGTCCGGTGCCCGCCGACATGTCGCAAAGGTGACAAGCCCGCAGGGCGACCGAGCTCCTCGGGAGCAGCGCTTTGTTTTGAGATTACCGAGTCATGACATAGCCCGCCCTCCCGAAGAGCTCAGATGTTATCTGAGGCTTCGACATACTTCCATCTAGTTCGCAGGGCAGGGGAAAAAAAAGCGTATGTTGCTTGCTGCTCAAGACAAGTTGACTACGTCTGTTTTAAACCCGGGAGAACACAAAATAAAAGGAGTAAGAGCCCAGGGCAGGGCGCTCCGAGGCGGGGGCGGCTTCCCAGCCCTGCGAGCGCTCGCTCGGGTCGCGGGGCTGACCCTTCCTTCCCCGCAGCAGAGCGGCAGCGGGCCGGCGGCAGGCTGCGGGAGCCCCCGGAGAAGCGCCTGCATGTGCACCTCGGTGGCAGCCGCAGGGAGCTGCTGCTTCTTGGTTTCAGTTTTTGCTCTTGCGAGGGTGGGGGCGGCGAGGGGCTAGGAGGGGGGTGACACTTTTATTGTCTTGGGAGACAGCAAGGGGAAACGGAAGAGCGAGCTTTTGCTGGGAAGCAAGGGTCTGCCTCTATCCGCCGCCGCTCCGGTCTTACCTCGTAGCTTTCCTAACAAAGTAAGAGCGGGTAAAGTCGCCGTGATCGTCCAGCCACGCTTCCACCGCTTCCTGCTCCGGCGGGGGCGGGCAGGGGCGCTCCATGCTCCGCGCCCCCGCCCCCCCCCCCCCCGCCCCCGCCGCGGCTCTCGTCGTTTCTTCCCCCCCCCCCCGCTGCCGATGCCCTCGGCCCGCCGGGGGGGCCGTGCTCCCACCCCCTGCCTTCGCCTCCCTCCCAGGTGTGCGGCCGGCAGGAAGCCC